>NC_092518.1:63801421-64104305 GCF_047511675.1 Marmota flaviventris | reverse complement strand
TCTGGGCATACCCGCAGTGACCCACCTCCACCAGCCATATTCCACCTGACTCCCATTGCCACCCAGTCAGTCCATTCAAACTATTATGAACTGATGTTACAGCCCTCACTGTCCACTCATTCCACCTCTGAACATTCCTGCATTAAAAGGAGATTTTTGAAGACACCTCATATCCAAACCATAACACTGACTCTACAAACTAAATACAAAGGTCACAGACTAAAGAAAGTCTAAGAATCAAGAAAATCTAATCAGAATTAATAAAAACAAATCCATATGCAGGTGCATTATGGTAAGTGTGCTGAAAACCCTAAAAGCAGCCAGAACAAAAATTACTTGAAGGAGCAATAACTAGTTTTCAACAGAAACAGTGGAAGCCAGCCAAAGACAATAGAATTATATGTTTCAAGTACAAAAACAAGTCTGTTACCAAGTATGGATTATTCAATAAATAGTACTATGAAAATGTTTTATTCATAAGTAAAACTTACTTTCATGCAAAAAATATTAAGGTTTCAGTAGATTGCAGACCTAAAGTTGAAAACCAAAACTTTTAAGATTTGAAAACATGACATCTTTATTATTTCATGACAGGAAAGGATTTTTTAAACATGATACCAAAAGAATAAACATTATCCAGGTATGTTTTACTGGTGAACACCTGTAATTATAGCAACTCAGGAGGCTGAAGCAGGAGGATTGCAAGTGTGAGGCCAGCCTTGGCAACTAATCAAAACCCTGTTGCAAAATAAAAAAGACTGGGTTCAACACCAATACCAAATAAGCTGCTAAAAAAGATAATAATTTGACTATATTGAAACTTTAAAATTTAAATTTTGTTCAACCAGATCAGACATCTTTTCAATAAGATTGAAAAAGATAAGTTATATATTTAAAGAAAATAATTATAATCTGTATTAAATAGAGCTATATATGTGTGTGTGTGTGTGTGTGTATATATATATATATATATATATATATATATATATATATATATATATATATATAAAACTAGTTATATACTAACAGTGAATAGATATATATAAAAATAACTGCAAGTCATCTAAAATAAAAATCAAGTAGAAAAATGAGTAAGTATATTTTCCTATTGCCCTAAAATAAAACAAATTTATCCTCTGGTTCTGGAAGTCTATAGTCGAGAATCAGTGTTAGTGGGTTACAATTAAGATGAGCAATTTTTTTTTAGAGGCTTCTGGGAAGAAACCATTTCCATGTTGTTTCTAGATTCTAGGGGCCATGTTCATTCCTTGGCTCCTGACTCCTTCCCATGGATTACTCCAACTTCTTCCTTCCATCATCCATCTTCATATTACCTTCCCTTCTCTCTTGCTTTTTTTTTTTTTTTTTTTTTTTTTTGCAGTGCTGGGGATAGAACAGGATTCAGGGGCTTGTGCAAGCTAGGCAATCAATCACTCTACCACTAGGCCACATCCAAAGCCTCATTCTTTTTTTCTTATAGTCAAACCTTCCTCTGCTTCCCTATTATAAAGTCATCTGTGATTACATTTAGGGTCCATGTAGATAATATCAAATAATCTCTTTAACTTAAATCATATCTGCAAAGTTCCTTTGCTATATAAGGTTAACATTCACAGGCTCCCAGGAGTAGAACATGGACATTTTTTTTCATTGAACAAGCTAGGCTTATTATTCATTGTAGCAAGAGAGAATATGCACCATGGGGAACTACTGGACATCTCAGAGGGCATTAGAAGACCTAAAAAAGAAACTATTATTAGAATGTGAGGACAACTTGCTGGGCACATGCCTGTAATCCCATCGATTTGGGAGGCTGAGGCAGTAGGATTGCAAGTTTGAGAAAAGCCTCAGAAACTTAGCAAGACCCTAAGCAACTTGGCAAGACACCATCTCAAAATAAAACAATTATAAAATTATTGAGGATGTAGCTCAGTGCTAAACCACTCATGGGTTCAATCCCCAATACAAGGAAGGAAGGAAGGAAGGAAGGACAACTTTGATTGTGTATCATAATAAATCTCATCTACATGGAAGGCAGGTTTTCAAGGATAAAGCTGTAATTGGTAATATAGCAGTCACTCATAGTATCTGAGCAAGAGATGTGTTTGGTATTTTATAGGTCATAGTGACCTTGTTTTTGTCTGTGCTTAGACAAAGTTATAAAGAGGTCTTGGTATGTCTCAATTTTTCATACTACCAGAGTGACTTTGTCTGATATTGGTGTTCCTTGAGAGTCTGTAAAAGGGAATAGCATGACCTAACTTTGCACCATGCAAGCTACTAACAACACTGAGGACTAGCTGTGTTAGACCATTTCCTGAATGTCAGAGCATACATTTTTGTCAATTACCTCATTTGACCCAAGGCAGATGAAGTCAGGCCAGAAAACTTCAATCCATGTTAATCAGATTTTCACCATTGCCAAAATTTTGCTGATCAAAATGAGATGAATACCAATTAGGATACTTTGCCAAACTAACACAGGCCATTATCAGAAACAAAATGACTATTGGCCCATGTTATGGTATGGATTTTAAAACCCACCCCAAAGAGCATATGTGTTAGGGAATGTAACATTGTTGAGAGGTGAAAATGTTAGACTATGAGAGCTATAACTTCATCAGTGGATTAATCCATTTGGTGGATTAATAATTTGAATGGGCTGCTGCTTGTTTTAATTGTTTTATTTTGTTTTAATTATTTTATTTGGAGATGTTGTCTTGCCAAGTTGTTTAGGGCCTTGCTAAGTTGCTGAGGCATGGCTAGAGGAAGTAGGTCAGTGGAGGTATGCCCCTGTGGCCTATAGCTTGTTTCTAGCTCCTCAACTAGTTTTCTACTTGCCAGATGACAAGAGCTGACTAGCTCTTCCTCTGCCTCACCCTTTGGGCCTAGAGCAATGGAGTCAGCCAATAATGGACCGAGCCTCTGAAACAATGAGTCCCAAATTAAGCTTTTGTCCTCTAAGTTGTTCTTTTCTAAAAATATTTCTCTTTAGTTGTAGATGGACACAATGACTTTATTTTACTTATTTATTTTTATGTGGTGCTGAGGATCAAACCCAGTGCCCCTCACATTCTTATCAGGTATTTTGGTCACAGTGCTGAAAAGCTGGCTAACACAGTCCTTCTAACAAACATCAAAGCCAGAGGGCCTCAATTATAAACTCCAGGCATCTAAAGGGTATCCTAGAATCCAGGTGGGTCTCTCTTATAGAGTCAAATTTTTTTTTGTTGTGTTTGTTTGTTTGTGGCTAGTTACACAGTGTTATACTTGTTCTGTGGTATTTATTTAGGTCAAACACAAATTTGTTTGACTATTCAAGAGGAAATCAAGGGCTATATGACTTGATGAATTGTACTAGTTTTTAAAATTGTTATTATTGTAGATAATGGATTTAGACTAGCTTGTTGGACTTCCAGAGAAGAAATAGTGTCATATATGACATCTGCTAAGGTCAGAGACAAACTTAGAACCACTTTTTAGTTGTATTATTCTCACGGTGGGAACTGCAGTTTATAACGTTCATATGAAAAGGAAATCAGTTATTTCTCCTGAAAGTTCTCCCAAATAACTTGTGCTTGCTCCATTTCAAAGGGGTTCTGGGTATCACTCTCAGAAAAAAAAAATGATTTACTGGATCAACAGTAGGTGTAAATTGTTGGGAGCTGCTCTGGAAATATACACCCTTAAGTCCTGAACAGTTATTGTACCCCACAATAACCTGGGCTTTACCTCCACTCGGATAATGAGGTGTGGCTCCAGGCATAGGCATTACATGGTGGGATTGAGGTTACACTCACCGTTCCTTTGTAATCCTACCCCTTGCCCCCCCCCGTTTTTTTTTTTGATAGAATGTTCTAAGAAACAGTATCCCCCAATAAAGCCAACTCCAGAACATGTGCTCCCTCTCTCTCCTTAGCCTCTCACCCCCTTGTGGGAGCCTGAGGTTGGGAGCCAGGGAAGCCATCCTGAAGCTCATAGAAAAAGGTATTCCATGTCTGCGTGGTCTTTTGGTGTCACCCCAAATTCACAGGAATGACTTTGGTTAAGTTGCCCATGCTGGATGGGGGCAGCATTAACTATCTGAAAATGTCAAACAAATATTTCAAGTACACAGGATAAGCTACTGTTCAGCAGACAAGCATAAGCTTGATGTCCCTATAAGAAGTTGTATCCTGGCAAAGTGCCAATTGTACTAGGACTATAAGTACCATTCAGTGCAATAGAAATAAGCTAATTTTGTGTCCCAGTACTGGATGCTTATATGTTTTTTAAAATTTTTAGTTGTAGATGGACATGATAATTTTATTTTATTTATTTATTTTTTATGTGATGCCGAGGATCAAACTAAGTGCCTCACATATGCTAGGCAAGCACTCTAGCACTGAGCCACAATTCCAGCTCTGGATGCTTATAAGTTTATGTTGTCTTAACATCCACTTTAAATGCATGTTTAGTTTTCTCATGTCAGAGGTAGGGCTCAATTGCACTTGCAGATTACAGTTTCCAGTTCTACGCTATATTTCAATGGTTCAAGTCAAAGGACAGATATAAAAACTTAAAAGCATCTCTAAGACTGGGTTCCTCACTATCTTAGTCATTCAGGTGTGAACTTACAATTATCCACACCTTTACCCTTTACCCATACCTTTACAGTGCTACTTCCCCTGCTCTCTTCTCTCTCCAGGCCTGTGCTCCCTGACGACGGTGAAACCATCCTATAGGTCCCACTCACACAGATGGGACCCCTGCAAAAATCCCTTTTCCTTCCACATATCATTTAATTAGTCTTAAAATTAATCAGCAATAATTGGAACTGTTAAGGAATCCTGTTATGTTTAGATAGCAGTATTTACTTAATAGAAAAGTAAACAATACAAAATCTGATGCTGAAAAATTACTTTCAAATAACAACATGAGTGCAATGACTTTTTATTATATTATGGGGTTTCCCACCTTGTATAGCTGTATTCCTGTTTGGCTGTCTAAATGTTGGTGACCCTAAGAGTTTAGTACAATTCAGTCAGTTGAAGAGGATATAAACTATTTGTAAATCATACAGACAAAAAACATAAACAGTGATGCCTTCTGAGAAAGCCAAATGGGTGGATGAAACAGGTGAGGGAGGATTTCTTTCCCTTTATTTTTAATTTTGTACCTTGTATATATAGTACCTATTTAAAAGGATTTTTTTTTTTTTTTTTACAAAGGTCTGGCATGGTTAGAAGGCAGTAAAGTGCTCCCACTGGAAACAATGTATTGAGACACGTGGTTCTTGGGGGACCTGCTCAAAGTTCAAGATGGCTACCTGGTGGGCGGACGAGTCGGACGAGTCTGATGAGGTAAATTGCTCCCCAAACCTGAAGGGCCCACTAAACCCAGGAAATCAGAGGGGTAGAGGAAGACAGAAAGAGAGATGCTATTGAGTGGGGGGGTTAAGGAAAACAATATTTTTTATTTATAAATAAGAGATCGCTCCGGTTGTATGAGGAATGTGGGGGGGGGAAACCCCTATTTTAGGGTCCTCTTTTTGTAATCTTAGTAAGGCGGTTGTTTCAGACTTGTTAGCATGATATATCTGGAGGGAGATGCAGAGAAACAGATGTGTAACTTTGGGAGGTCGCCACAACATGACTTACTGCTAAATTACATGTGGCTTGTGAGGGAAAGCAGCAACATGGCTACCTGCTCCTTTTCCGGTCTGAGGCGGTCATGGTGCCTTATCCTGAAATGGAGGATGCTAGGGCATTGGTGGATACAGGGGTAAAATGGAGTTCTCTGAGCTATTCTAAGTCAGAAATGGTTAGCTGATGTTTGTCCTTTTAAAATAACTCGGGCTGGATGACTGGTTCTCAACAAATTCGCAAGGGTTCTTCTAAGAATTGGGGGTGTGGAGGAGGTGGGCAATCGGGAAGGCAAGGAAGGTCCCTGTGTGGGCTTCCTTGGGGACAGAGCTACTCTGACCAAGAGATAAGTTTCTAGGGGCTTCAGTGAGATAAGTAAAGATTTTTTTAGCTCTCACAAGCCTGTAATTCTAGCCACACCAGAGGCTGAGGCAGGAGGATCCAAAGTTCAAGGTAAGATTGAGCAACTTAGCAAGACCTTGATTCAAAATTAAAAAAAAAAAAAAATTAAAATGGCTGGGGATGGAGCCCAATAGTAAAGCACCCTTGGGTTACATCCCCAGTACCTTAAAAAAAGGTTTTAGCTTTCCATCAGTGTGAAGTATGCAGAAGACAGGGCTTGGAGAGCAACAAGAAATGACCAAAGTCCCACTGACCAAAGTCCTCGGTGTGGAGAACAGGTTATTGGATAGGGCTGCCAGACTTAGCAAATGAAAGGCCAGGGCACCAAATTAAATTGGTATGTCAGATCAACAGTAAATAATTATCTACTGTAAGTATGGCCCATGCAATATTTGGGGCATACTTATGCTAAAGTATATCCCAAGTGTATTGGTTGTCGAATGTAACTGAGTGTTCTGCTTGACTGGGCATTCCTAACAGTGAGGCAGGTGAAGGCAGGGCCTCTGCAGTAATTTTGGGATCTGGAAGGAGCCAGGCTGGTAGTGCAGGGTGTGAGGGAGGACCTCAGAGGACAACGCACTCGGTGTGCTTTGCCAGTGGATAACGTTGGAAGGTTCTAGGCTCTTCTGTATTATTTAGCACCCGGTAGGGAAGGGCTACACGGGAAAGGCTTACCCTCCTCTTCCAAACCTCCGAGGCGGCCCCCACTCTTTGGGGGCGCCGGCGCGCTGCGCGGATAGCTTCTGGGAGAGCCAGGTTTCCCACGGACCGCACAGACCAGGAGTAGCAGCTGTGAAACAGCCGCAGGCCCGCCAGCCTGCGCGGTAACCCCGCCTTCCGCCCCTACAGAGGTGGAGCCTGAGCGAGGAGTCCTCGAGCTGCCCTCTCTCCCCGGATGACGAGAGCCTGGATAACATGGAGTCGGGCAAGATGGCGCCTCCCAAGAACGCTCCTAGAGATGCCTTGGTAAGTGCGAAGGATGAGAGGCGAGGCGTGAAGCCTGGCGAGGCCCATCAACTGTGAGGCAGACCCAGACTGAGGGCTAGGGGGTGGGCTCGCGCGCCTGCTTCAGCCCAGCTAAGGCAACCAGGTGGAGGGGGCGATGGGGGTTGCCTTGGCCCCAGGGGCGCTCTCCTTCAGCTCCCGCGTAGCCCCTCCAAAGGGTCGTGGTTCAACCAAGTGCGCGGCCGCGCCGCCACGCTTTGTCTCCGGGGCCTCGGGCCGCCGCCGTCACCACCTCGCCTCTTCCTGTCGTCCCATCTATGAGCCCTTACTCTCAGCGTCCAGCGTTCTGATGCTAGCTTCCCCCACCGCTCCATCTGAAAATGACAACCAGCTGGAGCCACCCAACCTCTGCTGGAAAAGCCAACCCCGACCTTTTTCTTTTGTCAGCCCTGCCAAAAACAAAAAAGTTTTCAGCTAGAGCATATAACTGATCTGGTGTGATCACTGACACTTGGGAAGACAAGGAGAAGTAGGAATTTGGAGCCCAGAGAATGGGAACATTGTCTCATAAATACAAACAACTACCTTCAGTTCAGCCTTGATTTCCAATACCTAGATTTTGCATCTGGCATTTTTATTTGAATCCACAGGTGATGGCACAGATCTTGAAGGATATGGGAATCACAGAGTATGAACCAAGAGTTATAAATCAAATGCTGGAATTTGCTTTCCGTAAGTTAAAACCAAAAACTTGCCAAATATGTAAATTTGAAAAATAAATCACTTTATTATAAGAATATTTTCAACCAACTTATATTGAGTTATTAATATAAAAATAACTAAAATGCTGGGTGTGTTGGCACACGACTGTAATCCCAGATACTTGTCAGGCTGAAGCAGGAGGATCCCAGCCTCAGCAACTTAGCCAGACCCTGTCTCAAAATTAAATAAATCAGTCATTAAAAAGGAGCTCAAGCTAGGGGTAGTAGTATTTACATTGTATTACATCTGTTTAAAAACTTATCCTATGTATAGAACAATTAGCCATTAAAATCTAAATTCATAAACTTTCCAGAAATTAGTGGGAACTAAGACAAGTTGCCATTAAGCTGTCTTCATGTACTTAAGAAAAAAATTTTTGTTCTTAAAGGATATGTGACTACAATTCTGGATGATGCAAAAATTTATTCAAGCCATGCTAAGAAACCTAATGTTGATGCAGATGATGTGAGACTGGCAATCCAGTGTCGTGCAGACCAATCATTTACCTCTCCTCCCCCGAGAGATGTGAGCAAATGTTTATTTCAAGTTATTTTTACTTAGAAGGTTTTAAATTGTAGTTCTAATGAAGATTTTTTTTTCTTTAGTTTTTGCTGGATATTGCAAGACAGAAAAATCAAACACCTTTGCCACTGATTAAGCCATATTCAGGACCTAGGTTGCCACCTGATAGATACTGCTTAACAGCTCCAAACTACAGACTGAAGTCCTTAATTAAAAAGGTAAGAACTTTTAGTCAACTTTGCTTTTTAACAAGGTGGGATACAGGGGGGTGGGGATGTTGCTCAGTGGCAGAGCACTTGTCTAGCAGGAGTGAGCCCCTGGAAAGTGGAATATGATAGGAGAATTTGTAAAAAGCGAATTCGTATAGGTAACACAGCTAATTAAAGGTTAAGATAATTTACTATTATCTTAAAACCCTTTTAGAGCTAGAAGGAACTTTAGTGTTCATCTAATCCAGTAGACATTTTTTTACATCAGGAAACTGTGCCTAGACTTATTTATGGAATCAGTTTCAAAGCTAGGAATGATTACCAGGTCTCATAACTATTCATCTTTACACTATACCATAGTTTTTTAGTGAGGTCTAATAACAGAGTAAATGTTGTACCATCATAAATTAGGCCTGCTTTCTGAAATATGACCTAAGGCTGTCCCACCACTGAAATTAGTTCTCTTCACATTTGGCTGCCTTTGTTTCTGAAATTTTGCTATAAGAGAATTTTATTTCTTTTGGGGTTAAGACATTGACTAGTGAAGATTAAAAATCACAAGGAAGTTAGCTGTTATCCCTATTCAGATAAGCACTACAGAGAATTAAGAGTCATAATTATGTTTACATAGATATGTACATGTATATACATTTGTGAAAACTCGAGATTAAATATTGGATTTTAGAACACTAATAGAAGAAAAATAAGACATTCTTGTCATGGATTATCCACTAATAATTCACATTAATAATTGTAGTTTCACTCTTGGTTAAGTCTCCATATCAAATCTTAACAACATTGAAACTAACTTGTGTTTAAATCCCCTCTAGGGGTCAAACCAAGGAAGACTAGTTCCACGGTTAAGTGTTGGTACTGTTAGTAGCAGACCTACTACTCCTACTATAGGTGAGTACAAGGGGTAAATGGCTTTTCTGGCTTGTAAAGAAGTGCCTTAGCACTTGGTTTTGAACTGTAATCCAAGTAAAAATGTGACTCAAAATTTCCATGTGTATGTTGCCATTCATAATTGTACTCATCTTCTGACAAACCTATAAACATACTTTACTTCATTTTAAAATGAGAAAGCCACAAGGTTTCTCTGATCCCATAAGAGTATAAAATCCCATGAGTATAAAATTGGACATTGCTCAACACTGTTGTTGGTATAAACTATGATACCAGAAACAGGAGTTTACTCTTATGCTGTGGTATTTCCATTTCCTATACAAATACAAATGTACTGATTATCCTTTATTGGTTGTCCTATAGTGGTCAGTGAGAGCTCCATCAATCCGTGTGCCCTATATTCTTTTTGGTAGATCTCCATTATACTTTGAACATTTCTTTCTTTCTAACACAAGATGTTCAAAGCCCATCTTATAGTTTGTTGTCAGATCTAGAATCAGCTACTTTTCCAAAGAGACTTGGTTCTTTTTAGTGAAGAATGGTATTTGGAAACCATTATTTAATTTTTTAATGTCATCATTATTTAGATGAGGAAAACAAATAACATAATTAGGTTCCCATATGTTTTTGCTGGGTTTCTTAAATAACCTAATTATTTAAGTATTTTCAGAAAAATTCCCTTTCCCAATTTCATGGTTCTCATTGCTTATAGTTTGTGTCCTATAGTTATCATATAATTCTAGTGTAAGCAATTTGATTTTTGAGGTATGAACCATCTCTTATTCTCAAGATATAAATTCACATTTCAGCATTTTAAAACCAGTCTGGTATAGAATCAGGTGTACACTCCTGAATACCTACATATGACCTTTGTGGTAGAAATTTGCATATATCGTCTGCATAACTTTTTGATCATATACTTCTTATCTATGGATACACATGTATTTATTTTTAATTGTTTTGATGGGGAGTCCTCTAACTCCTGGGCTCATGGCATCCCCCTGATTCTGCCTCCTAAGTAGCTGGTACTACAGGAGCATGCTACTTCACTTGATAATACTAATATTTTTATCTTGATACCAGGGATTGAACCCAGAGGCTCTTAAACACTGAGCCACACCCCTAGCCCTTTTTTATTTTGAGACATTGTTTTGCTGAGTTGCATAGGACCTCACTAACTTGCTGAGGCTGAATTTCAACTTGCAAGGTAACCAACTTCAGGTCTCAATTGTAGTCTTGATTCCTAGTCATTTCTTGTACTGCTTTATTTTTTTTTTCCAGATCTATAGTGAGGGTGTTACTCAAACTGTTATTAAAGATGCATGTTTTAATCTTAAAAATTATTTGCATAAACATTAAGGCTTATACATCTAATCTATTAAGTTCTAAAGCCTAAATTTCAGTTCGTTAAGATAATCACCAGGAAAACATCAACCAACTATAAATTTTTTCTTGACAAAATATACTACTTCATTAAGCTTCACCAAATTCTCTGGACTACTTAATATGAGAAAACTTGCCTAAAAATGGAGCTATATCAGGAAGATCTCACATTCTGTTTGGGAAAGAAATCACTGGAACCCAGATTTCTGGATACCTTTGGGCTTTCTTCTCCTATTTAGACATTCTTCCTCTTTGTCCCTAGAGATGATGCTAGTTATACTGTCTTAAGCAGCTCTCACCCTGGGTAGACCGCTGGTCCCAGAGGGATATATGGGAAGCCTGCATCACTAAAGGAGAACATTAGAAACAGACACACTTCCACAGATTTATTTCTTGAGAGGGCATTGTCAACATAGATATTAAATCTTGTGAGGCTGGAGTTGGAGCTCAGTGGTAGAGCACTTGCCTCACAAGTATGAGGCACTGGGTTCCATACCAGCACCACATAAAAACAAAGTCACTGAATTCATACACAACTAAAAAAATAATTAAAATATTAAATATTGCAAAACCATTCATTAAGCAAACATTTGTTGAACACCTGTTAGGAAAAAGGCACAAGAGCCACATGCTCACCAGGATAAAAAATGTTAGCCAAGACTTCTATGCTAGTGAATGAAATAAGATACTAATATGACTCCTATGACACATTAGGGAAATTACAGAGGCAAGAGGTAAAACTTCTTGCCCACCTGGGGACCCAAGGTATGTATTTAATCAGCTTCTTTTTATTAAGTGCATGTTGATTTACCTTCATGGGCTAGTAGACATCTAATTCTCAGCAAGTGAGATATTAAAAATGACACCTAGGACTGGGGTTGTGGCTCAGTGGTAGAGTAAGGCACTAGGTTAGATTCACAGCACCACATATAAATAAATAAAATAAAGGTCTATCAACAATATACATATAAAAATAAATAAATAAATGAAATGACACCTAAAGTAATTTATACAGAAAATTTGAGTCTTCATTCTGGTAAACTCTACTTCATGTAGCTAAAATTTAGTATTTACTGTATACTAGATACTGTTTGCAGAGTTTTACATGGATTATCTTACTTAATTCTCATAAGAATTTTATGAATTTAAATACAGTTCTCTTCATTTTACAGATGAGAAAACAGAGGTGCAGAAGAACTTGCCCAAGGAAAACCAGCTTGTAGGTGATAGAGCCTGGATTCAATCTCAAGCAGGTAGGCTCCATAACCTGAGTTTTTCTTTTCTTTTTGGGGATGGGGTAGAGTACTGAGGACTTAACCCAGGGGTACTTTTACCACTGAGCCACATCCCCAGTCCTATTTATTTATTTATTTAGAGACAGGATCTAAGTTGCTGAAGCTGGCCTCAAACTTGGCAATTCTCCTACCTCAGCCTCCTATGCTGCTGGGATTATAGGCTTGTGCCAGCACGCCCAGCTCCAGAGCTCCACATTCTTTACTACTATACTATTCTGAATTTGGAGTTGTGAGCTATACCCCAAGTCCAATTTTATAGCATCTGTACAAGTTTGTAAGCTTTTTAAAAATTACTTTGCTTTTATCCCAGCAACTTGGGAGACTGGGACAGGAGTATCACAAAGTTCAAGGCCAGTCTGGGCAACTTATGGAGACTCTTTGTCAAAATTAAAAAAATAAATAAATAAAGGGCTGGGGTTGTTGTAGCTCAGTGTTCAAGCATCCGTGGGTCCAATTCCCAGAACCACAATTTTTTCAAATAAAAATCACTTTGCTCTTGTTTCTAATGATACCTTCTCACTTTAACCTAGTTCTCTGTGCTTTGAAGGTAGTCTAAGTTAAGGAGTATAGAATATTTGTGTGAAAAATAACTCATCTAACTAACAAGATCTGTTGATTGTAACTACAGCAACCCCACAAACAGTGTCTGTCCCAAATAAAGTTGCAACTCCAGTGTCAGTGACAAGCCAAAGATTTACGGTGCAGATTCCACCTTCTCAGTCCACTCCTGTCAAACCAGGTAACACGATTGGGTGGGGGTCAGAATTCATGAATAATTGCAATTATAGAACAGTTTGTGTTCCTGTGGCAAGAAATAAACTGATATAATATCAACAGGAAGTTGGCAGTAATGCTGTAAATCAGCATTCTTCAGAGATGGTGTATGAATCCTCTAAAATTGTATGAAGTTTTCCCTGTGTATACATTTTCAGGGGGAGGGGAGAGTATTCCACATGCTTATCAGAATCTCAAAAGAATACAATGAAGTAAAAACCGTCAGCATCCACAAATCTAAGGCATCCTCAGGGACAAGCATTTATAGTAAAAGCTCAAAATGATAAAAACTTAGTAATGAGTATGTGTGTGATCCAGAATGCAAATATAAATTCAAATGAAAATTGTTTTACTCGCTTCATAAAATATAGATTGTTTGGAATAATATAATTCTGATATAGCATAGTTTACTAATATGTATGTTGAGATTTCACATCCTTTGAACCCTAACTATATACAATAAACAACTTATATAAATATTGGACTGTAAGAGAAGCATGTTTCCTTGCCTTAAACATAGGCCTGTACTATTTTTCATGACCAATTCAATGTACTAATTGAAATTTAATGTAGTAAAAATAAAACATTTTTAACTTTGCATTAGATACATTTTAGATTTAATCTTTATGTATACACAGATCAAAACCTCACATTGTACCCTTATCACATACTATTTGTCAATGAAAAATAAAATATTTTAAAAATTTAATTCAACTCAAAATGCAGTGTAAATTACCTGTCTGTTCTGTGATGTAGTTGCACTCCATGCTACTGAAATTTCTATTAGAATTTGTTGTATACTTTTGACTATATATTTTGGATTCTGGGTAATTCATGGTTTGTGGGGGGCTTTCTTCTTTGTTTACAGTTCCTGCAACAACTGCAGTTCAAAATGTTCTGATTAATCCTTCAATGATTGGGCCCAAAAATATTCTTATTACCACCAACATGGTTTCATCACAGAACACAGGCAATGAATCAAACCCAATGAAGAGGAAACATGAAGATGATGACAATGATACTATGTAAAGGGTAGAGTCTAGTCTACATCCATTTAAGAAGTGTGTAGTTGGTTTTCAGCTGATATACTGTACTAGAACACTGTAGATCTTAACATTTTTTTTCTTAGAAAACTTAAATGTAGCTGCAGTATTTTTCACATTAATTCAAACTGTTAGATTTCTTTAAGAGTACAAATGTTTTTCAATTAGGCTTAAAGTACAAAAGTACTTGTTTCTTTAGTTCCATTAATGTTTAGTCCTACCACAGCAATTCTATTTTTGGAAGCAGTTTTCTGCCATGTATTATTGACAGCAGCACTTACATTTCAGTTTCTACAGCCTGGCCAGTGGACTAATCTATTAATTTCTAACTTGCATTTAAAGTTCTACTTTGTTTTGTAAGATAAAATAGTCACTTTAATTGTCACTAACTTTTTTGACCAAGTCTATTTAGAAAACATTTTTTGGAAGGATGAATGTATTTAAGGTTTTTCTTGGTTTTCCCTAACTTCCCATCCCAACTCGCTCTCTAGATCCCCCACAGGCTTAGGTTCATCCCTATTACTCTTAAATGTAAAAGGTCATAACTGGAATTTTCAAAATATCATTCCTGATAATACAGGTCATTTTCATGTTTTTAAACATGCTCGATATTCTATGGTTCACTTGAACCTGCAGTTTTGCAGTTGCTCTTTTCACTCCATACTAGAAAAACTAGATTTTATCCCTTGCCTTTCGTATCTTTGGAGCTTTAGTCTGCTTGAAAGGTAGTTTGGGGGTCATTTACATTCAGTCATATTCCAAGTTGATAACTCTACCATATTTCACATTTTAAAATTTAAAAGAGATGATATAGCTTAAAATCTGCCTTGAAGTAATTTACACTGGACCTAGATGAACCACTGAAGAGCAAGTGTTTTATTCATACCACATACGTATATGTTTTGGTCACTACTGCTCGAGTCCTCCTATTGGTATAATTCAGATCATTTTTATAGCTTGTTGCTAAGGATTTCACACATGAGATGGGATCAAACTTGAAAGTAGAATATAATGGTTCTCCTCCTTTTCTGTTAAGGCCAAGGAAAACAAATTAGTGTCATGTGACTTGCATTTAGATGCACAGTATACAGGTTTCCCAGTAATATTGCTAAACACTTCCCCGTATTTTCCATTTATATACATAAAAGTCTTACTGGGAAAGATCACAAAGCTTTTGAGAATAAAAACAGGCATGTTTGGTTTCAGTTTGACATGTATGACATGGAAATATTTAGGCAGAATTTTCTGAAATAAATCTTCATATGATAATCTAAGCATTTGTAGCCAAGGATCCTCAAAACTTAATCGTAAATTTCATCTTAGGATGGTGCTTGATACATCTAAGAAATAGTCCAGAAACAGGGAAGAAATGTCTTATCAGTTTGAATGTTTAGGCATATTAGAGAAAGGTGATATAAAAGCTTACAAAAATGGATCTGATCAACATCATAGGAGAGAAATTTTCATTATATAGCATGGATATCATTACTTGAATGTTCTCAGGGAGGCAGCATATCAGAAGGCTTAAGTTCTAGTCCTGGCTCCATCATTTACCAACTGTGTGACCTTACTTCACCTCTGAGCCTTGTTCTCATTAGTAATAGAAAATAACACCTACCCTGCCTACCTCACAGGGATGTTGTGAGGGTTTAATTGGTGTACGTGAAAGTTCTTTCAAAATTGTAAAATGCTATATATCTATAAGGAATTATTATTAATGTATTTATCCCGAGGTTATCAATAAAAATTTAAGCTTAAAGCAATCTTCCATTTCTGACTGAAGGCATTCAAAGAAAACAATTAAGGATAATTTTGAGGGTCAAAAACTAACATTCATTTAATGGGTGAATTATTATATTCAGGAAATTGCTAGCTTTTGACTTTTCATAATAAAGCAAAATGAAAATGAATGTTAAGAATATAGGTTTAAAACTCACCTGGCACAGGGGCACACATCTATAATCCCATTGACTTGGGAGGCTGAGGCTGGAGGATCGCAAGTTTGAGATCAGCCTAAAACTTAGGCCCTAAGCAACTAAGTAAGACTCTGTCTCAAAATAAAAAGTAAAAAGGGCTAGGAATGAAGGTCAGTCAAGATTGTATCCCTGGGTTCAGTCTCTAGTACAAAAAATATATATTTAAAAAATTAACATGCTGGGACTTTGGGGGTAATCTATACATATAATTGAGGTTACAACCTGAGTGTTCATTCACTTAACAGGTCACCCACCATTCATATTTTATATATGTACATACACACATGGATATGCTCTTCATATGCATTAAGTAGCTGTGAACTGAACAAATTAGTTTTAAAGCCAGTAAGGAACTAAGGTAGGATGCTATCTCCTTTCTTTGTACCCTTTTTGTTCACATGCAAACCCCTGTGCTAGAGGGAAATTTGGGACATGAGAAGGAAAGCAGGAAACACTGAGCTAAAGAATATATTTCAATTCCTCATTTATAACATGTTTCCCCCCATATAAAGGCATACATATGTGTTGTTAAATAGTGAATTTCATTTGGGCTGGGGTTGTGGCTCAGTGGCAGAGCACTTGCCTTGCACATGAGGCACTGGGTTCAATCCTCAGCACCTTGTAAAAATAAACAAAGATATTAAGTCACGTATAACTAAAAAAAAAAAAAAAAAAAAATTTAAAGAGTGAATTTAGTGGGCTGGGGCTGTAGCTCAGTGGCAGAGCACTTGCCTAGCATGTGCGTGGTCTGGGCTCGATCCTCAGCACCACTTAAAAATAAATAAAATAAGATATTGTGTTCAACTACAACTAAAATATAAATAAATAAATTAATTAATGTATAAAAAATAATTTTAAAAAAGTGAATTTACCACTTAAAGCCTATATCTTTGCAGTTATTTTCATCAGTAGTGCGTAATTTTATATTAAACCAGAAAGCATATCCTCATACTATTCTACTTCATTCGCTCATAAGTTGTACATATCCACTATCTTGACTAAGTTATGAATCCCTTCAGGACATAAATGCTAGCTCACATTTCCTTCTACCATAAGCTAAGCATGCAGCAGCTACACAGATATTTAAAACTGGAGTTTCCTCAGTCTGGATTAAAAATCTAATCAATGAGGGATGATCTGAAAGTAGATTCTAATAGGAAGTACTTAAGAGATTATCAGGGATTGGATAGATGGATGATGCTGGCAATCATAGTCTAGATCCTGGGCATATGAGTGTTTATTGTATATTTCATTCCATTTCTCTGTGTACTTGAAATAATAAAATATTGGAGAAAAGATAATCAATAGGAAATAACAGTGATCAGTTTGCTAAAGTTCTAGCCCAGCTGTAACATTAATTTGCTAGACCTGTAGCTGGTATCTTTGGGTCTCATCTACAAATACAGGACTAGAATTCCTGAGCTCAAACCAGAGGGCACCCAAGTACAACAACACGGCAACAGCTATGTAGCAAACCTAGAGGGTAGCCAGTACAAACTGGAGCAAAAACACCAAGAACTTCAGCAGGATGTCTCCAGTAAAAATTAAGATTATCTGTATGTTTGAAACATTAATACTTCCAGCAGATTTGGGAATGAATCAGTGATAGAGATACATAGGAAAAGAGAAAAAAATAAAAAATAAAGACATTAACTTCCAAGACAATAAAAATTACATAAGTATGGGGCTGGGGCTCTGTGCTGGAGCGCTCACCTAGCACATGTGAGGTGCTAGGTTCAATCCTCCACATAAAAATAAATAAATAAAGATATTGTGTCCAACTACAACTAAAAAAATATTTTTAAAAATCACATAAGTAAATATAGCATACTACATAGTTAAGCAGAACAATATTTAAAATCATACTGTAAACTTTAATCTGTGATAAAACTATACTGTAAGAATGAAGTAGTAGAAGGATATGTGGAACAGAGGCTATATGTTAAATCTTCAATGGTATGAAATTAATAGGTACCTTTTTTAAAAAAAAATCCAAGAAGCTCACAGGATGTTACTTAGAAACATGGAGGCAAATAACTAGAAAAACAGTGGTCACCTCTGGCAAATGGGAATCACATATGGGAGGAATAAGCTGAGGCTCTATTTGCTGCGGTGAAACCTTGACTGTTTACATTGTGACTGTGTCAAACTGATAAAAATTTAAAATAAAAACACTAACAGTGTAACTCTTCAATAAGGAGTAGGCATTCATCTAATCCTCCCACCTCCCCACTGCTGCCATCCCATTTCTTAAATTTAGAAATGCAGATATTTGGTCCCTTCAAGTTTCTATTCTTACCCTTCCTAACAAAGTATGACAGGAAAAAAATTCCAGTTTCAATGGACATGTTTATTGATCATTTAATAGTTCATCAATTGCTTCTCCCTAAAACTGGAATTTCATCTTGTTTCCATGCCGAGTAGTGAACAGTGACAAGCTAATCAAAATAAGCTACTTCAAAAAGAGAACTAAGCTAACACAGCTCACTTTGTTTTAACAGGCAAAATATAAATAGATGCACTCTAGAATGCATAATGGTTTAGTCACTAAGAAATTTAAATGAGACCTTGAAGAATATAGGCAAATCCAGGGTGCAGTAAAGATGAGCTGAGATGCTGTGCAACTGTTTAAGGGTTCCTGGTGCTACCTCTCTTGGCCACTAGCTGAATCTTGATGTGGGGGGAGGTTTTAGCTAATGCCAAGTGGAGATGAGAAAAATGCTAAGATGACTTAGGGGCCGTGCACAGGAACCAAAAGGCAGGAAAGTACTAAACATTGCTGAGAGCATCCACCCCAGGAAGGACTTTACCTGTTTTTGAGAGAGCACATACACATAGATAGCATTACTATAGGGCCAACTAAGCCAGATATGCCCCTTTCTCTCTTCCCAATAACACATCAGCTATTCTTTAAGATAATATAGCCAGGAGTTAGGCAACTTTTGCATTTTGTGTCCCAGGTCTACTAGAATGTGACATGTTTAAGAACAAGTTCCTATCTGCCCCTCCCCTCCTCAAAAGGATGCAAGAGCTTTATCTGAAGTTCTTCCATTTGTACTGCCCAGCTAATAATGACTGCTAATGACAGTACTAGCTGTTAAATTTCTTTATTCCATTCTACCCACTTCTCCCCACCCTACCCCTAAATAAGCCAAAAAACAAGGAAGAACCTCACCTTCCAGGAGCTCCAAACTAGCACCACCACCAGTGCTCACATGGCTGACTTTATCCTCTGTGTTCCATTTGGCACAGCAAGTGGCAGTGTCTCCACCACCTGTTGAATGAAAGCCAGATGAAAAGGGAAAGTAGAAAGAAAAAAGTTGAATGGCACCAAAACCATAAGGCAACTCAAAAGTAGCTGATGACTCGGAACTCTTTCATTAAGATGCTCCTACATGAACTATGCACCCATTTGGCTCAAGATTCCCCTAACACCATGAGGCCCAGGAATAGTCAATGATCCCCCTCTACCTTCCTCTGATTAGAATTCTGCCAGTTCACCTTAGTATTAGCTTTGTAAAGGACACCTTACCTATGATAGTGATGCAGCCCCTGGCAGTGGCTTTCACCACCTCGTCCATGAGTGCTTTGGTTCCCTGGGCAAAAGCTTCCCATTCAAAGACACCCACAGGTCCATTCCATACAATTTGCTTAGCCCGACCAACAGCCTCAGCATACTTCTTGCTGCTCTCAGGGCCACAGTCCAAGCCCTGAGGGATAGAGTTAAAAGAGAAGTTGAGCTGCCAAGGAAAGTTACTTGAAAGAACAAATACCACCTTCATCAAGACCAAACAAGGCTAAACACCAAAGTTTCTTCTAGAACCAAAGGTACTCTTCAGTCTTTAAAATTATAAATGTATTTATGACCTTTGACTCAAAAGTTCTACTTTATAAAAGATCAAGTTCAAGGGAAAACTTCAAGTTATTTAATACAGGCATTTTTGACCATTCTATGTATGACAATCGAGAACAAGATGAGTGGGTCTCAACCTGGGTCAAACCTGCCTCTCCACAAGGAACATGCAGCAATGTCTGGAGACATTTCTAAAGATAAAATTTGGGAGGCACTTCTGGCACCTAGTGGCCAAGGATGCTTTAAATACCTCACAAGGCAACAACAGACCTCCACAACAAAAATGGAGATGTCAATAATGTTGAAATTGAGAAATACTGAACTAGATCAGTAGTTCTCAAACTCTGGCATGCATCAGAATCACTGGAGACTTTGTTCATACACAAACTGTTGGGCCCTACTCCCAGACTTCCAGGGTTTTAGATTCAGTCGCTATGGAGTAAAGCTCAATAATTTACATTTTTCTTTTTTTTTTTAATTTTTAATTTGTTAATAAAGCTTTATTTTATTTGTTTATATGTGGTGCTGAGAATCGAACCCAGTGCCTCACACATGCCAGGCTGAGCCATAGCCCCAGCCCTCATTTTTCAACAAATTCCAAAAATGGTGCCTATACTGCTGATCTTGGGGCCACACTGAGAAATGATGAACCCAAAGGCCTCACACCGAGAAGTAACACCCAAAAGCCTAACAAAAGAAAAATGACTCAGCAAACGGGCATGTCAATGAGACAATGTTATTCAGCTGTCAAAATAATATGTGGAAAACACAATGATCAACTATTTAGTCTTTTTTTTCATATTAGTTTTTAATGCATATGTTTTTCTTGTGAATAGTATACTTCTATTATCTTCATGATTTCATGTGAAGTTTTCTTATATAGGTTTCTAGGTAGCAACATACTCCAGAATAGCCCAAACTATGAAAGCATACAGCAGTGTCTCCAGCACATAGTAAGTCCTTAAACATTACTTAGATGAAAAAGAAACATTCGTGCTTCATCTCATTACTGATAAAGACAGCAGAAATCTGATACCACTGCTTTTACCCCATGAGTTCTCCCACAAAAAGTGCCTCACTGCAACATCTGGAACCCAACTCCTAGTGTTTTAAAATGTTTGTTAGAGAGCTGGGTTTGTAGCTCAGTGGTAGAGCACTTGCCTGGCAAGTACGAGTTCATGGGTTTAATCCCAGTACTACAAAAAAAAAAAAAAAAATGTTAGTTGGTTGGCTAGATGACACAAAAAAGTTTCTGTTCACTCATACTGAAGTGACTCACCATCCAGCCAGCAGGTATTCCAGAGGCCACAGTGGCCTGGCCAGTCTTGGCATTCTCATCAAACTTGTCAGCAGTGACAAAATCAACAGGCAAAGTAATCTTCACACCATTCTTCTCAGCTTTGGACATAAGGTCTTTGACAATCTTGGATCCCTCTTCATCAAACAGAGAAGTGCCAATCTATACAAGGGGGCAAAGATGATGAACATTAGCCTCTATACTAAGAACATGACTGCTTCACAAAAGTAGACAGCAACCAGAGATGATAAGAGATAAAGGAATAATTGCAAAAAGAAAACAACTTGCTAAGATAAAAATAGGAGTTTTTAGGGAGAGTTCATATCAAGCTGTTTTTTTTTAAATTTAGATAAGTGTGATTATAATGAACAGCTACTTCACATTGGCATTGGTTTCCTACCTCCATGTTGTTGAGCACCTTAAGGAAGGTAAAAGCCATTCCACCACCAATAATCATCTCATTCACTTTGTCCAGCATATTATTGATCAACTGGATCTTGTCTGCAACTTTAGCTCTAGAAGTGAAAGAAAAACCACCAAAAGAACAATCAACTAGAGAAGTAATAATATAATGGAGCCTGACATTTTATGCTAAGGCAGGAACAAAAAAAAAAATGTCCCAAATTGACCAAGTACTGCATAACTTTGCCCTGTATTTCTCCAATCCAAAAGCCTAATCCATTTTGAAGAAATCTTTGAAGATATGACATCAAATCAAAAAAGGGCTTAGAAAACCTACTCCTTGGCTGAAGGTATAGCTCAGCAGTACAGTACTTGCCTAGCATTCACAAGGCCCTAGGTTAATCCTCAGCACCGCAAAAAGGAAAGAAAACCTATCCTTATCTAAAGAAAGCATAGATTCCACATATACCCCCTCAAAATTCACAGGATCCAGACTGCCAACTGTACCTGCTAATCATGAGATCCCTGCATCTACTCAGAACTGTCTTAATCCTAGAGCAGGGGATAAGACTGTACAAACATACACTGAACAAAAATAGATATTTCTAGTCTCAATTCACATCCCATGCTCAATTGCTGGGGACAATTGCTTTATAGCATTTTTCTGCTGAACTGCTTAATTCAACACCTTCACTGAGCACCTAATCTGTGCCAAGCAGTATCCTAGGTGTTTAAGAAACATTAGTGGGCAAAACAAAGATTCCTGCCCTTTTGAAGCTTATTTTGCAACGGAGGAAAATAAAACATATGTACCTCTTGCCTCCCTGTGAGAGAAAAAATATCTTAAGTAAGAGATACAAAGCAATAGCTAGCTAGCCTTCCATAAACATTTCAATACATTTAAATCCCACTTAAATGGCCAAATCACTTCAGGACTATTTCCTTCTTCATTCAATAAACAAGATGATGCCTACCCTAGGAGAGATCTTATGGTACAAAACAATACTTATATAGGGGAATGGATGCCAAGAGGCTGTTTACTTCACTTGTAATCCATTGAACAAATAATGGATTATTTGTTTAAAATGTGTATACACACATACTCCTGAACTTGCATCCAATAAAGGCACCGTAAGTTGAAAATATAGTATGCTGAAAATGCATTTAATGGATGGAACTAGAGAACGTCATGTTAAGTGAAATAAGCCAATCTCAACCAAAGGCCAAATGTTTTCTCTGATAAGTGGATGCTGATCCACAGTAGGGAGGGGATAGGAAAGAATGAAGGAACTTTGTATTGGGCAGAGGGGAATAAGGGGAGTGGAGGAGGTGTGGGGATGGGAAGGACAGTAGAATGAGACAGACATCATTACCCTATACTCGTGTGATTACACTACTGGTGTGACTCTACACCATGTACAACCAGAGGAATGAGAAACTGTGCTCCATTTGTGTACAATGTGTCAAAATGCATTCTACTGTCATGTATAACTAATTAGAACATTTAAAAAAAAAGGGAGACCAGGAGAAGAGGGAAAGGGGAGGTACTGGGGAATTAAATTGATCAAATTATACTGTTTCATTGTGTGCATATATGAATAATATTATACCAAATCCCACTGTAAGAATAATGTACCAATGAAAAGGGGGGAAAACAGAAAAAATACATTTAATGCACTTAACCTGATGAACACACCACAGCTTAGCAGTACATTACACTATAGAGTTATACACTGTTTACCCTCATGACTGTATGACTGGCTGGGAGGTGCAGCTCACTGTCCCTTCTAGCTTCTCATTCTTCTCAAGAAAGTATTGTACTGCACATAACTAGCCCAAGAAAAGACCGAAATTCAAAGTACAGTTTCTACTGAACATGTATCATCTTCACACCATCTTGGCATCACTGCACACAGAAAATACATGCTCATCTCTAAGGGATAGTATACAGCTCAAATGTCCCTGTTTCTTCAACACATTGTTGGGATGAAAGTAAGAAGAGGACTATTATAGAATAAATGATCCTTAACAAAGTAATTTATGTATAATATATGGCAGTTATTTAAAAGAAAATTCCTAGTTGGGTGTAGTGGCACATGGCTATAATCCCAGCTATTATGGAGACTGAGGCAGAAGGATCTCAAGTTCAAAACCAGCCACAGCAACTTAGCAAGACCCTGTTAACAAAATAAAAAATAGCTGGAGAGCTGGGGATATAGCTCAGTTGGCAGAGTGCTTGCCTCACATGCACAAGGCCCTGGGTTCAATCCCCAGCACCACAAAAAAAAAAAAAGCTGGGATTGTAGCTCAATGGTAGAGTGTCCTTGGCTTCAACCCCAAGTACTGACGGGGGAAAAATAAAAACATCCTGACCAAAATGGGGTTCACAGATAAAACAAGATTGCCCAAAATGTCAATTTGTTAAAGCAGTGTAACAGATACCCAGGGGTTTATTATGCTCTTCTTTTAACTTCTGTATGTTTGTTTCCACAATAAAGTATTTTTTATGTAAAAATTTTCCAGAAATTATTAATTGCCTAGGAAGACTACACTATTAAGAAATGTGGCAAAATTTTCCATATCAGCTTCACCAAAACAGCTACAGTAGCACTCCCTTATTCAGTTTCACTTCCCTGTGGTCAACCACAATCCAAAAGTATTAAATGGAAAATTCCAGAAATAAATAACTCATAAGTTTTAAATAACAATATGTATATTGCTATAATTCTTCTATTTCATTACTGTTATTAATCTCCCAATGTGCCCAATTTATAAATTAAACTTTATCATAGGCATATAGCAAAAATATCTATCTATCTATCTATCTGGTTTCAAGCATCCATTGGGAACATAAACCTAACCATAACCACTAGGTGGCACTCTTCTTATTACAAGTCTACAGAAAGTCTACAAAGCCAGACAGCTCAAATCCTCATTTCCAGGAAAATCAAAAAACTGAGTCTGATCTTCATAATCCAGTGAAGAAGAGGGGCAATGATTCCAGTAATTTACCTTTTTACAGGAACAAAACACTACAACCTGAATCCCCCTGGATGATTTTTAGGACCCTGAAACTGGGCTCATAAAGCCTAGAGAGCAACTACCTGAAGTTGACAGCCAACTCCAGAGTCAATTTTCATCAGGAAATGCTGTGTCCAGTCCCATGGGGGCAAAAAAATCCTGCTCACAGAAGGGTCATATTCCTGTAACAATAGAGAGGCTGCAACCTAACAGCCATGCCAAGTGACACAAAGCTATCTCATCCAAGCAGTCCCAGCCCCTTGTCCCTACTTTATCATCTAAAATGTATTCTCTCAACTATCCATTCTGAAATTTCTAATCTTTACTAAGCATGAGAATCTCACTATCCATATGCTGCCTTTTCCCCTAGGAACAAACATAAAATAGGTACATAATGTGTACAAATGAAGTCTAAATAATATAAAGACATAATATTGAACATACAGGAGCAGGGTTTCCTAGTTATTCCCAGCCAGGTTGTATGTAAGAGCTTCATAAAAACTTCAAAATTAGAGATGAGCACTTTGGCAGATTTTTCCCTATTCTTCCCTCCACAACCATTTTCTACCCTGTCCCAGGAGGCGGACCTGCACGAACCACATCAAGGGACTCCCTTACCTCTGGCCTCCAGTTGAGTTTCAGCAATTGGTGGGGGGTATGGATGCAGCATCAGGAGATTGAAGGGAGATCACAGTATTTATTTCCCTGGGGTCCCTTTCTGCCAGATTATCATCTTTCCATTGAATAAACACTACCATTCTAACTGGAAGGCTCTTCCACATAACTCCCCTCTCTGTATTCCCTTCTTTGCCCTTTCAGGCCTAGGGATGGTGATGAATATTGCTAGCCCAATTATATACTGTCCTTTTCTGGTGTCCCTAAATCTACCATCACTTCTATAGACAGTCCCTTTATTAAATTCTCCACAATTACTCAGCATGACTATGCTATCTGACAATAAACTACCCAAGTTATGGCCTACTGCCACACAAACACTACTTAAAGCATAATCCAAAAGTGTTTTTCATACCCGCCTAAGATGGCCAGGAAAGGTCGCTCTGGGCTCTCCAACGCCTTGGCAAAATAGTTCAACTCCTTCTTCATCAAAAAACCACCAGCCTTCTGTGGAAGATTGACTCCGACCATGGAGCTAGAAAAGACCAAAGACAATCAAATTCTCATAAAACTCTACCATTTCTCCCAGTCCTAGAAGCCAGCTCCTCATCACTAAAATGTTTTTCTCATTCTGAGTTTCTAAGAAATCATGATTTTTCATCCTGAAACTGCAACAGAAAACATTTAGGTACATGATAAGGTTTTTGACTAATAAACAGGGTCAAACAGAAAGAGTAAAAAGCAATGAACTTAGGCAGACTCTAAGATACCCAAGTAATAGTCTTCAGTAGGCAAAGGGCTGAATTACAATATACAATAAGCTGGGTGCCATAGTGCTTGCACACCTGTAATCCCAGCAGCTCAGAGGCTGAGGCAGGAGGATTACCAAGTTCAAAGCCAGCCTCAGCAACTCAGCAAGGCCTTGTCTCATAATAAAAACCAGCTGGGAATGTGGTTCAGTAGTCAAAACCCCTCTGGGTTCAATCCCAGATACCCCCAAAAGAAATATTATACAATAAGTAATCAACCAGTTGATAAGAATGTTAAGATTCTGATCTGGAAACATTCCCAAAGTAATATCCATTAGAAAGAGAAACCTTTTCCTAAAGCTACATAAAACACTTGACAATTCCCAACGTTTTTACCTTTGTTTCCTCTCTAGATCAGGAAGAGCCACAATAGTGGCTCCAATTAGAGATAGAAATTGAAACAATCACAATACAATGCAGAAATACTTAAAAGCAACCTCGAGTTTGAGCTGCTCAAGTAAACAAGAAAGCTGCTCTCAGCCCAGTATCCAACAAGGCTCTTGGTACCTGTGGGCTCGATGGGCAGTGCCGAAAGCATCATTCACATAGACATCCCCTAGTTTGGAAAGTGACGCTCGGAAAGCTTCTACTTTAGTTGGTTCAGCTTTAACCTGCAAAGAAAAACAACTACTGTGATGAAAAGCCAACACAGGAAGTGCTTATGGCTCCAAAGACAACTAACTGTAAAAGCATTTCATACCACTGAGGGTCCTCTTGAACATCTCTAAAGACCTTGAATAGGTGGGACAGCAAATTTTTAACAGGATTGTTTCTTTCTCCCAAATATTCCAGGTCCTCTTGTTATTTCTTCATGATCCTGCACTCCCTCACCTTCCCTCAAAATTACAAACCTAATACTCTTGAACCATGGCTTAACCTTTAATCATTTGAAGCTAACCACATCCCACTGGTCTCTCTTCAACCTGCAGGTCAAGATTCTGACTGTTCTTCCCTTTCCTTATGCTAACTCATTTTCTTATTTTAATATATTCTTGTGAAAGTATTATACTTGACTCAAGTTTCTAACTACCAAGGCCCTTCTGCAAAGGCAAAGTGGCCCTCATACATATCCCTCATAAAAGCAACAAGGAAAGGTTTGGACAGAGATGATAAATTAAATATGACAATAGAAAAATACCTCAGAAACATTTTATGTTGGTGTAAAAGGAGGTATTTTACAGCCTTCCCTCAAAGTTATGCATCTGAGAAATCAAGACATACACTTCTATGAAGAGAGAGGAGAAAAAAACAGAAAAGAAATGAAACACAAGTGCAAAGTATCAGCTCACCATCCAGGGCTCCCCCAAAGGAGACAGAAAACAGAATGGCAGGAGGAGCAAAATAAAGTCTCTGGCAGGCATCTAAGCAAGGATACACAGGAAGTATGCCAGATGAAGGGGGACATGGCACAGAATAGTACACAGCACAGAACAGATGTTTATTTTAGTAACTGCCCACTCCCATTTTTGTATGTATCAAGAGGTGAAGGAGGCCACCACAAAGAATGGCATTTTCCACTAATGACCCAAAGAATTACAGAGCCATGAACACTAAAAATACAGACTGTGGAGCCCCTAAAACCTCTTCAGGATGGAAAGCCATCTACCATTGGTAACTGGAAGATGATAAATGAAGTAATGGTTAATTATGCTCAAACATCAGAAGACTTGGGTTCTAGGACTAGCTCTTACATTAATTTACTGTATAACCATTGGGAAATTACTCTCTGTCCTTCAACTATTCCTATCAACCAAAAAGGCATGATAACCATTCCATTTTAAGAGCTATTTAAGGAGCCACTAGGTGCAGTGGCCCACACCTGTAATCCCAGAGTCTAAGGAGGGTAAGACAGAAGGGTTGCAAGTTTAAGGCCAGCCACAGCAATTTAGTGAAGCCCTTAGCAACTCAGTGAAACCCTGTCTCAAAATACAACTAAAAAGGACCAGAGACATATCTCAGTAGCTCAGTGGTAAAGTGCCCCTGGGTTAAACCCCAGTACCAATAATAATAAAAAAATAATAATAATATTAGAAAAATGGGATAAATCAAAGGCTCTCCACAAAAAAAAGTGCCATAGGAACAAACGATAATAATCATAACTCATTCTTCATTTTTAATTTGCCAATAACTAGAAGGATGATGATGTTCATTCTGAAAGATCAATGTGGTTATACTGGATAAAATAAAAATTTTAGGTCCTCACTGTATTCTTATATCCAGTTTGAACTTATCACCAGGCTCCTGAAATTTCAGGTATTGAAAGCCATCAGACACTAAATGCCAAGTGAATTAACTACTAAAAAATAAATCACGGAATAGCATAAGCAGTTCATCATAAAATAAAACATTTTGCCCCAATTTGCCAGTTTGCCTCCCACCATTTCTAAGCCCTAGAGTTTGTGCATCTTGGGTTTCAGTTTAAAAGGGCACCAAATTTTAGGTCAGCATTTGACTCCTAGTACTTTATCAAGACTGTGCCAAAGGCAGGATAAGGCAAAACCAGGGCCTGTGCTGCTAAGAAAAGAAACTGCTTGAAAGCAGTCACTCCCAATGACCTTAAGAAATGTCAGAAGTCGAAAGGGGACTGAGATACCAGCCTCAGAGCATGTGTTCTCAGATGCTAAAGACCAGCAGAATGGAAGAAAGTACTAAAAACTGCCTTCAGCTTCCCTTCTAGTGAATCAAATTCAAAATCATGCTTAAACATCCACAAGACTGGGATCCTATTTAAAATCAGATATATTTCATACTTGTATAAATAAATCAAAATAGATTCTACTGTCATGTAGGACTAGAAAGAATAAAGAAAAAAAATCATGCTCAAAGATCATTTAATAATAGAATTCTGGTTGTCAAGTCATAGTAATCTGTTTTGTGGGTTATCTATGGCTACTTTTGCATGACAATGGTAGAGCCCAGCAGAGCTAACAGAGACTATATGGCCTTTATGACTGAAAGACCCACAAAGCCTAAAATATTTACTATCTAGCCACTTCAGAAAAAGTTTGCTGATCTAATGACCTTAGCTACAAAGTCCAGCAATAGCACCATTAACTTAGTCAAATGACTACCTTTCTGAAACTTAGTATTTTTTCCTGAGACTTTTCCTGAAATGAGGATGAAGCCTACACCCCCTTATCTTAAAGACAGATTCAAAGAAAATGTTTTATAGTTCTTAGAAAAATACCTTAAATCCAAGGTAATATCACCATGATCATCAAATTCACTGAATAATCTTATACCCCAAGAATGTTCACATATATTTCAAAACCATTTGAGTACCAGAAGGACTTCTGGGATGCTGGTAATATTCTATTCCTTGACCCAGGTGGTAGTTACAAAGATGCATTTATTTTGTGATAATTCATCAAGTTGTGTGTTTGTGCATTCTTACTTGTATTTTATACTTCAATGAGAAAGTGTCTAAGAAAAAATACAAGCTTCTTGTATTCTTCCATCATAGTCTCTTCCAGATTCAGGACCTAATCTTTAATAATGTCAAAATCACAGGACCTACCTTGTTCCCAGAAGCATCTTTTCCCTTCCCTTCTTCCTCAACATGAAAGCGAAGATTCTCCAGCAGGATAACAGACCCAGCTGCTGGACTGGCACAAGCTTTCTCTACTTCTGGGCCCACACAGTCCTTCAAGAACAGAACATCCCTAGGGGGAGCAACAGATGAAGCGACTCAAGCAGTCTGAAAATAAAAAACCAGTAACAACATGCCTGACAATCTGTCCTCCTATATACTCAACCAGCACCAGAGCCTGGCACTTACTTGCCCAGCAAAGATTTTAGTTCTGCAGCAACTGGTTCTAAGGAGTACTTGTCAGGCATGGGAACACCATCAGGCCGGCCGAGGTGGCTCATAAGGACAACTGACTTGGCTCCATTGTCCAAGCAGAATTTGATGCTTGGGATAGCAGCCTTGATCCTGAAAAAAATAAAATAAATACATATAGTTGACAAAGCAATGTTATTCCTAGGGATTACTGGGACATGCTTTATTCATGACTTAAAAAACCTAAAGCCCCTTTACTTTTCCAAGTTCCTTCAAATGTACTGTCAGCAAGTCAGTGGTATCCCTCAAATTCGTGTCAGGGGAAGAAGTTAAATATGATGCCAATATTCCACCTAGGATTGTAGCGTCATCACGGATGTGCCCCTTGTGCAGAAAAGAGTTAGGAAAGCAAGCCTGAATATTCTATCTATAGGAGACCTGCTTGGAAGGTTGACCCTTGGCAGGTGTCTAGGCACTTGGCTTTCAAAATGTTCTCTAAGCTCTCTAACTGGAATGTTCTCTCAGCTCTCTAACTGGCAAGGCTGTTCACTGTTCCTAAACTGTATAAACAAGGTAATTTATGTTGAACATCTGCTCCCATCTAGAAGTCTAAAATTTGGGTGGTCGCTAGGCAAAGGGTACCTATGTAACCAGCTCCCCTGAGTGTATAGTCAAAGGAAATGCAATCAGTATACAAAAGAGATCTTTGCATACCCATGTTTACTGCAGCACTATTCACTATAGCTTAGATAGGGTAATCAGTCAAGATCCCCACAACAGATGAATGGATAAAGAAAAAAATTCACACACACACACACACACACACACACACACACACACACCATGTGTATATACACACAAGGAAGTATTTTAAAAATATTTTTTAGTTGTCAATGGAACTTTATCTTATTTATTTATATGTGGTACTGAGAATTGAACCTAATGCCTCACATATGCTAAGCAAGTGCTCTACCACTGAGACACCCCAGCCCCGCAAGGAAGTATTATTCAGCCATAAAGAATGAAATTCTATCATTTTCAACAAAATGGATGGAACTAGAAGATATCATATTAAATGAAACCAGAAAGGCAAGTACTGTGTGTTCTCTCTCATATGTGGTATCTAAACAAAGTCATCTTTAAAGTGGAATGGTGATTATTAAAGATTGGGAAGGGTGGGAAAGGTCAGAAAAGGGTGATTGGATTTGATCAGTGCACTTTGTATGCATGTATGGAAATATTACACTGAATCCCATTAATACGTACAACTAATATGTAGTTGTGAAAATAAACAAATAAAAAAATAATGGGATGAGAGTCTAATAGACTTCTCAGGACAAAATCACTGCACGCAATCACTACACTCTTCACTGTGGAGAAAGGAGCCCATCTAATACGTCCCCTCATGGTATGTTGGAAGCCTGTGCCATGGAAATCTCCAGACTCCTCCTGTGTCTTTTCCCTTTGCTGATCTTGTCATGTATCCTTTCACTGTAATAAAGTCTGGACATAAGAACAATTATATGCAGAGTCCTACGAGTCCTAGAAACTCAATATGGTATTTTGGAGACTTCTGAAAACACCATTCTTAAGTGATGATAAAAGACATAATGTTTCAAATCCTGAAACCACAAAGGATATTTGGGAAAAAAATAAGAAATATGTAGCAACTTTTCTGCATCCATTATAGATACTAAATCACTTTTTTATATACAAAAGATAAACACATTATATAGAACTTGGTTTCTATAATGTATTACATTTATTATATTTTAATCAAAAAATTGGGACTGAGCTGGCACAGTGGCACATGCCTGTAACCTCAGCTACTTGGAAGGCTGAGGCAGGATTATCACAAGTTTGAGAGGTCAGCCTGGGCAACTCAGTAAGACCTTGTCTCAAAATAAAAAAAAAGGGCTGGGGATGTAGATCAATGGTAGAGTATTTACCTAGCATAAGCAAGGCCTTGAGTTCAATTCCAAGTACCAAAAAGAAAAGAAAAAAATCAGGGCTGGGAACACAGCTCAGTTGTAGAGCATGTGCTTAACCTGCAGGAGGCCCTGGGTTCAGTCCCCACCATCAAAAACAGTAACAATAATAAAAAAACTCCCTTTAAGCATTTTTTACTTTGAATTAAACTCAGAGGTGTTTTTTTAAGAGAGAGAGAGAGAGAATTTTTTTTAATATTTATTTTTTAGTTTTCGGCAGACACAACATCTTTGTTTGTATGTGGTGCTGAGGATCGAACCCAGGCTGCACGCATGCCAGGCGAGCGCGCTACCGCTTGAGCCACATCCCCAGCCCAAACTCAGAGTGTTTTAACCACTAAGCTACACCCCCAGTTCCTTTTATTTTTTTTGAGATAAGGCCTTGCTAAGTTGCTAACGTCTCACTTAGTTGCTGAGGGTGGCCTTGAATTTATCATCTTCCTGCCTCAGCCTCAGAATTGCTGGAATTACAAATGTGCACCACCTTGCCCAGCTTCCTTCAAACATTTACTAAATGGTTCTTTTGTGCCAGTCACATCATTCTAGGTGCAAAGAATATAAAAGTTAAAAACAAAACAAAACAAAAACAGCCACAACAGGAGGTGAAACAGGAGGATTTCTAGTTCAAAGCCGGCCTGCACAACTTAGCAAGACCCCGTCTCAAAAATGTAGCTCAGTGTGGTAAAGCACCCCTGGGATCAACCCCCAGTACCAAAATAAATAAATAAAAATTAGAATAAACAATCTCTATTCTCATGTAAGTAGAATCCTAACAGAGGAAAATAAACTATCTGGAATAGTCTTATAAAAATATATGTAAGCCTAATAATTATTGGTATTAAAAATTCTTCTCTTGCATAGTTATTTTACAAGAGAAGTCAATTAACCTAAAACTTTGATTTCTTTAAAAAAGAACAACTCCAAATTCTTCAAATTAAAAAAAAAAAAGGGAAGAGAGAGAAAAATCACTTTCTTAGGATGATTTTTTTTTTTTAGTTTGTATTTGTGTGTATGTGCAAAAGCATGCACACAATGTATGTATGTATGTGTAATTTATCAGATCATGTTAAGAGTTATAGAGAAAGTAAAGCAATGAAGGCAGATAAAAGATAAGAATGAAGAATAACAGTAGAGGGCTGGGGCTATAGCTCAGTGGCAGAGCACTTGGCTAGCATGTGTGAGACACTGGGTTTGATCCTTAGCACCACATTAAAAAAAAAAAAAAACTAAACAAATAAAGGCTTTAAGAAAAATTTTTTTTAAAAAATAAAAAAAAAAGCATAGTGGAGATTTTATGTAGGCTGACAAGGGAAAATGTGATAAAGAGATAGTTGAGCAAAGAAGGGAATGATGAAACAAAAAAAGTAATGTTTCTAAAATATTTTATGCTATGTAACAGATACAGAAACTTGCTTATATAAAAATAAACTGTATCATATATAAACTTTGCCCAATGAAATCAATAAATTTGGGCCGGGGTTGTGACTCAGCAGTAGAGCACTCACCTAGCATGTGTGAGGCATTGGGTTTGATCTTCAGCACCACATAAAAACAAATAAAATAAAGGTATTGTGTCCACCTAAAACTAGATGCACCCAGACATGTTTCTATGCTGTTATTCATTAAATACTTTAATAGGCAAATATGGAATCTTTTCTATATAATGTAGGATAATGAAAATCAAGACCAGTCAAAAGGGATGAGGATCAGTAGAAGAGTGCTTGCCTAGCATGCTTGAGGTCTTGGGTTGAACAACCAGCATCACAAAAAGGGGGGTGATTGGAGTTGCGGTGTACAAAGATTTTATTGCCATGATAATGTAGGGACGTGTCTCATAAAATGCCAGGTCCTATTCTTGGACTAATACCTGAAAATATTCTGGTTCTAGACCTACGCTGTCCAATATGGTATCCATTAGTAATTAGCCAATAGCTATTATGGAGCCTATTGACTACTAGAAATGACACTAGTCCACACTGAAATGTGCTATATATGTGTAAAATACATGCTGGATTTTAAAGTCAGCATAAAAATGTTAACTGTCCTTTAATTAATTTTATAGTGATTACATACTGGAATAATTATTTTAGACTTATTGAATTAAATAAAATATGGCTTACATTACATTTCTTTTAGGTAACACTGGTCTTGAGAAGCAACTTTCAAGCTCAAACTTTTATTTAAAATTTAAAATAAAAGCAGTACTATCACTTAAAACTTCTGCTTCTGAAAGGAAGACTTACACTACTGGTGAGATTGTAAATTAGTACAACCACACAAAAGACTAAGAGTGGAACCACAATATGACCCAATTATACTACTCCTTGGTATTTATCCTAAAGAATTAAAGTCGTCATACTATAAAATGCATACATTTATGCAAATAATCCACAAAAGCCAAATTGTGGAACCAGCCTAGCTATTAATCAATAGATGAATTGATAAACAAAATGTGGTATATATACACAATGGTGTTTTACTCAGCTATAAAGAAAAATGAGTCAATGGCACATGCCTGTAATCCCAGTGGCTTGGGAGACTAAGGCAAAAGGACTGTAAGTTCAAGGCCAGCCTGAACAACTTAGCAAGGCCCTAAGCAACCTAGTAAGACCCTGTCTCAAAATAAAAAGCAAAAAAGGTTGGGGATGTGTCTCAGCAGTTAGGTGGCCCCAGATTCAATTCCTAGTACCAAAGAGAAAAAGAAAATTGAAATTATGGTATTTGCTGGAAAATGGATAGAACTTGAGTACATTGTATCTAATGAAATAAGCCAGACTCAGATGATCAAGGGTCCTATGTTTTCTCTCTCATGTGGTAGCCAGAAAGGAAAAAGGGGAAAACAACAGTGTGGGGGAGAATCTCAGAAAAATCAAAGGGAAATCAGTGGAAAAGAAGAAAGGAACCAAGGATAGGGAGGAGGGGAGTGAAAGGGTAAATACTAAGGAATGATATAACAACAAATCCCACCATTGTGTACAATTATGCTGCACTGGTAAAAAAAAAAAAATGTAGATATTTTCTAAAAAGAAAAAAAAAAAAAAAAAAAAACAGCTTCTGTCTGAATCTAGGATCCAAGACACTGAAACAGCTAAACTGACTGAAAATATTACTTTTGAAGTCTTTTGCTTTGTTTTTTAAAAGCAAAAACAAATCAAAGCCAGTCATGGCAATGCATACCTATAATCCCAGTTACTCAGGAGGCTAAGGCTAGTTATTGAATTCCTGCCCAACCTGGGCAACATAGCAAGACCATGTCTCAGAAATAAATTAAATTAAAAATAAAAGTAAAAATGAATCAAAATTCTCAAAACTGACTTTTTAAAGCTATCTGGAATAGTATTATAAAACTATATGTAAGCTTAATAATTATTGGTATTAAAAATCCTTCTCTTGCATAGTTGAATTTTACAAAAGAAGTCAATTAACCTACAACTTTGATTTCTTTAAAAAAGAACAACTCCAAATTCTTCAAATTAAAAACAAAATAGAGAAAAGAGAGAGAAAAATCACTTTCTTAGGATGATTTTTTTCAGTTTGTATTTTCTCATAAATTTACAATCTTTCAGGGGCTGGGGTTGTGGCTCAGTGGTAGAGTGCTTGCCTATCACATGTGAAGCACTGGGTTTGATACTCAGCACATCATAAAAAAATAAATAAACTTATTATGTCCATCTACAACTAAATATTTTTAAAATTTAGAATGTTCAATTCTTACATTCTCTTAAGAAAGCAAACCAGATGGTAGATTGAAAGAAAGCCAAAATCATGGCTTAAGTTGCTATAATTTTACAATATGAAAGGTAAACCATTTTATCCTATATATTCACACCAACATACATCTTAAACCCAGGCCAGATTTAGCAAGAACATTACCTCTGATTGTTCGTTATCTGGTTATTCTTCATAGGAACATTGAAGTCCACTCTAAAAAAGAAACAAAAATTTCAGTTTCAGAACCAAGATCAACTTACTGTTCTCTCAAGATCAGGAGCAGCACTTTTACTGAACCAGTTAAGTAAGCCAGAAGTTCAAACCTCACCTTCAAAATAATCAGAGGCGGGGGCTGGGGATATAGCTCAGTTGGTAGAATGCTAGCCTCGCATGCCCAAGAATATGGGTTTAATCCCCAGTTCCACACACACACACACACAAAAACAGGGGCATTAAAAGTCAAGATAATAATTAGCCACTGGGATAGAATACCAGAGGGGGCTTCTGGTAATGTTCTGGTAATGTTCTTTTTGACCTGATTGATGGTACAAATGTGATCATTATGTGATAATTTGTTGAGATTATGATTTATGCCCTTTTAAGTTAGGTTTTATTTTTTGAATTTTTTAAAGCATACTTTAAAAAAATTCAAAAAATAAAGCCTAACTTAAATTATAAGAACTAGGAAAAAATTAATTAGAAGAATAAAACACATTAACCAATTAAAAACAGAAGGGAGATCGGTAGAGTAGAAGGGGATCATGAGTAGGGAAAGGGGAAATACAAAACAATGAAACGGAGCGAATTATATTATATGTATATATAAATGTTGCAATGAACCCCAATATTATATATAATCATAATGTATTAATTTTAAAAATAATAAAAATTAAAATAAATTGGTGCACACCTGTGATCCCAGCAACTCTGGAGGCTGGGACAGGAGGATCTCAAGTTTGAGACCAGCCTCAGCAACTTAGGCAAGAACTGGTCTCAACATAAAACAGGGGTAGGGGGCACTGAGGATGTAGCTGAGGGACACAGTGCCCCTAGATTCTACACCCATTACTGGAAAAAACACACACATCAAAAGAATATCATTGCCTGGTGGAGGTCGAAAATACCTATAATCCCAGTGACTTGGGAGGCTAAGGCAGGAGGATCACAAATTTGAGACCAACTACAGCAACTTAGCAATACTCTCCTTGTCTCAAAATATAAAAATAAAAAGGTTGAGTGGGGGTCTGGGGCTGTAGCCCAGTGGTAGAATGCTTGCCTAGCACATGTGAGGCACTGTGTTTGATCCTCAGTGCCACATAAAAAAGGTATTGTGTCCATCTACAACTAAAACAAATATTTTTAAAAGGGCTGGGCATGTAGCTTAGTGGTCAAGCACCTCTGGTTCAATCCCTGGTACTGAAAAATTAATAAAAAAAAAAAAGACTATCATTCTTTTTGGAGAAAGCCTGCAGCCTTAAGACTAGGAAGAAACCCAGGGTCAAGTACCAAGCTCAGACAGTATCCTTCAGAACAGACAATACAAAAAGCCTGAAAGGAGGGCTGAAGTCAAAGCTCAGTGGTAGAGCACTTGCCTAGCATGTATGAGGCACTGGGTTCAATCTCAGCACTGCATATAAGTAAATAAATTAAATAAAGGTCCACTGACAACAACAACAAATTTTTTTTAAAAAAAAAAATCCTGAAAAGATGAGACATGTGCCTTAGCCCACCTGACAGATCATTAGAAGGAATTAGTCAAATGTCACAAGCTAATAATGTACCACAATCTTTCCCTTCTAACCTAACAGATCACTGCTTTTACCATTTTTAAGAACCAATTCTGAACTCCCTGGAACCTCAGCCTACTTCTATGTGACTGAAAGCAATAATGTATGGCACCTTTTTATATATTTTTAAAGTTGTCATTGGACCTTTGTTTTATTTATATATGGTGCTGAGGATTGAACCAGGGCCTCATACATGCGAGGCATGCGCTCTACCACTAAGCCATAAGCCCAGCCCTATAGCACCCATTTTTAAGGTCTGTTTTGCCTGCAAAGATCATTATTTGTTTTCTTATCTGTAGAATGGGAATGATAGACTTTACCTCACAGTCATTAAGAGAATTAAATTTGTAAAGTGCTTAGAGAGTATCTAGCACAGTTATGTACCACAAAAGTGTTAAATATTATATGTTAATGCTTGTCCAAATTATAATTCTGTGATTTGGAAGACAGAACCAACCAGCATTACTAAAAAAAAAAAATTGCTAAGGGACTATAGAAAAGTATGAAATAGTCAAGAAAATTGCTGCTGTCCTTGATCATAAAACTCCATCTTTTCCTTCTTCCCTCTGCACCACCTGCTTCCTCTCAACAGCTGAGGGCTGGGAGATGACCACAAAATCCTTCAGAACTAGTGAGAAAACCACCACATTTTCTATATGTCCTAGGCCTGAGCCCCTATCTACCTCAGGAATAGCAGCCTTTCCAAAGGTAAAATGAGGGAAATAGTTCTATATTCAATCATTCTGAAGAAAGCCTTCAAAACTAAAAGGCAGTAAGTATGCCTCTAACCAAAGAAATATACTCTGCTTAGTTTCAGGCCACTTGATTCTGATTCTCAGCATCTTCTTTAAATATCTTGAACAAGGCCCCTGCCAGCCTCAAAGTACATTTCAAAGAGAACCAAGTATCCCATTACAGTGGGTCATTTTCCCAGTTGCAGCCTCCCAGAAAGGCAAGACCTGCAAGAGGGTGAGCACAAGCTATCCATTGCATGGCTCCTCCCTACCCCTAGAACCTTACAGGAAGGAATGCCTTTGGGCAGAAATATCCAAGAATCTGTCTCATCTATCAATGTTGCCATGGCATCAGCTCACTGATGAAAATTGGATTTGTACTCTCCCCTCACTGCCCTCATCATCTCCTACACTTTCAGAAACTCTGCTTTCAACTTCTCTTCTTAGGACTCCCAACACAGTAACTGCTCTTGCCTACACATTATACTTGTTCCATTTTATGTAAACTCTGCACCCCTTCCTTTTGCACTTTCCTGAAACATTCCCAAGCTTTGCCTCAGGAACAAATTCAGATATCACTGCATGAATATCAGAATGGCTAAAATTTAAAAAATGAGATATCCACTGCTGCTGAGGATGCAGAGTTTACTTGTACACTGCTGGTAAGAATGTAAAATGGTGCAGCAGTTGTGGAAAACAATCTGGCAATTCCCTCAAAAAGGTTAAATGCAATTTATGAGCGTATCTCAATTGTAGAGTACTTGCACGCCATGTGCGAGGCCCTGGGTTCAATCCCCAACACAGAAAAAAGGAAGGGGAGTTAAATACAACCCAGAAATTCCACTCCTAAGCATTTACCCTACAGTAATTACAGCATATGTCCATATTTACCTCATTTGTAATAGCCCCAAATTGGAAACAACTCAAATGTCCTTCAATGAATTAATGTTTAAATAAATTATGATACAGTCATACCATGGAAAACTACTCAGCAATACCAAGGAATGGCCTATTGATATATGTGACAAATTGAATAAATCTTGATGAAATCACACTGAGTGGAAAAGTCAATCCCCAAAAGTTACATACTATGTAATTCCATTTATATATTTGGTACCAGGTATTGAACTCAGGGGTGCTTAACCACAGAGCTACATCCCCACCCCTTTTTGTATTTCATTTAGGGACAGGGTCTCACCAAGTTGCTTATTTTGCTTAACTGCTAAGGCTGGCTTTGAACTCATGTCCTCCTGCCTCAGCCTCCAGAGCCACTGGGATTACAGGTGTGCACCACCTCACCTGGCTATATAACTTCTTTTAATATGTTTTTAGTTATTGATGGACCTTTATTTTATTCACTTATTTATATGTGGCACTGAGAATTGAACCCAGTGCCTCACACATGCCAGGCAAGCCACAACCCCACTCCTGTATAACTTTTTTGAAATGACAAAACTTTAGAAACAAATCAGCAATGACCAGGAATTAGAAATGGGGTGTGACTATAAATGGATAGCATGAGGGAGACCGGGGTGGTGATACAGTTCTATATCTTGATTATGGTGGTGATTACACAAATCTACACATGGATAAAATGACATAGAACTATATACACTTTATACCAATGTCAGTTTCCCACTTTGGATGTTTTACTATAATTAATTTAAGATCTACCATTGGGGGAAACTGGGTGAACAAGACCTGACTGTATAATTTTTGCAACTCTCCTGTAACTCTATAATTATTTTCAAAATAAAAATTCTAAACATTGATTTGATTGGAATAAGACTATCAAGTCTTTATTACTTTAATTCTCAGGACTCCAGACACAGTTTCATTAAAAACTCTCAAAGGAACTATGTCATCGGATCACTGTCCCTGACTAGAAAATTGGGGTATTATAGCTGTTTTGGAGCCTTTTCTTCTCCTGCTCTTGAGTTTTTTTTTCTCTCTTTCCACTGCATTAGGGCTGTTGCTTAACAAGTTACAACGAGTTAGAGAAAACCAGTGAGGTTTAAAAAACAGGAGGGAGCAAGGAAAGGGGAAGTGCTTTACAAGCAAGCAAAGGATGACTGGCAACCTATGAGAGAAAGGAAAGGAAATGAGATAGCAAAAATAAGAAGGAAACTTATTCAAAGAGGCTGTAAAGTCAGTGGGAGTCCTAAAAAACTGATGTAGAACCTGATAATTAACCAGTCAGGTTTCTGGCTATGTAAAGTTCCCCCAACAAAATGGCTGATTTCCCTGGGCAATTCAAACTAGGGGACCATCAGACAAGTCAGCAAACATCACAGTTCCCTTCCACAGGACAAAGGAGAGGAGACACGTGAAGCAGCCACTATTCAGGAGGCCCCATTTCTGAAACACTGCCAGCCACCACCACATAAAGGCACTGAAACAAAAAGGAATTGAGCTGAGCATGCAGGGCTGCCTGGGCCTTTCTAAAATAATAATCCCAACAATGTGACTCTCTGTTCAAAAAAGATACATTAATAATCAGGGAACAAAGTAACTTCCTGTCTTCAGCCTAAATAAATACAATTTACAGTGGGAAATTTATTGACTGTAACCTTCAGCTGACAAAAGGTCTATTTTAACCTGTCCTTAGTCATTATGTTCAAATATGTAGAGGATCTGATTGGTAGCCAAAGAGACCCAAATTGTAGTCCTGGCTCTGCTACAAACTTGCTAGTTCAGTAACCTTGATCAGGTCATCTTCCATCAGCAAAATAGGACTAGCCAATCATTTCAAGGCTCAGGGTTAGAAATCTGTGTTAAATGAAATTTTACTGGGTGCAGAGGCAGAAAAGACAAGCACCTCCTGTGCTCCCACGTACAACCAGCCAAATTAATTCAAGCCAGTTTCCCTACAAAGAGGAGATAAAGCTCCTTACTGCCTTTATAGCAAGGTGACTAGCACAATGACCCATTCCTTGAAAAAGTCATCCTTAAGCACTGTGGAAATGAGAAAAAATAATTAAAACCTAAGAGCTTGTTGTAGGCCAATGTCCACCTGGCCTGTTCTCCAGTGGGACTATCCCCTTTGCTTAGGATGATGGTACAAGGTCCAGAGAGAATCCTTATCTAATACTAGGATGGCTGCTGTGCCCAGATTACAAAGGCCTATACCATTTGGGGAAATATGGACATCAGGTATTTCTCATGGACATTCCTATTGGGTTCTGTCTATCTCCACAGCAAGGCAAAGAAGGCAATCTACAAACTACTCCTGGCCAAAATGAAATGAGAAGGGGAGAGCTACATTAATTTTTAGTTCTCTAGTTCATAAATGCCTTCATGTTTAAAGCAGTTACTCCTCTACTGCCTTATGCATTCCTTAATATCCAAAAGATGGCCTCACTCACTTAACTGACCCACAATGTAAAGGGGACTAAATCACACCATTCACATACATGCCCATCAACTAACCACTTCCCTAAAAGGTCAGGGCTGCACAAGGCAATCAATGGAAATTCTTATGGCCCTATAAAAATATCACCCTTGAATCTTGTTAGGGTACATGAACAGTCAAGTTCATCAATTATATACCTAACCATCCTCATACACTTTATTCCTGGCAGCAGAAATGTATCATAAATTACAAAAAGGATACATAAATGTAAAGTTCCATACACCATGCTAGTAATTCTGGCAGATGAGGGAGAAGCCATGTTGGTAAATGACCACGATTCCACATGCGCAGAGTAAGAGACCCCCACGTGCTTGGGGAGGCTTACTCACTTCTAATATCCTGCTTCTCTACCCACATGGCAGAATGAGGTTGGAGGATAGCAAGTACGAAGAGCCACACCCTGCGCTACCATTACCCAGTATGTGTCACAATCCTGATGCAAACCCCTTGGCCCGAAGTCCAACGACACGGTAGAGCAGCAGAGGCTTGTTACATAAACTCTGCGGGGCCTCATCCGGTGCGCCCCATCCTCTCACCCCCAATTCTTTAGAAGATTTCCACACTTGAACATTTAAAGAAACATCCTGAGAAACATATCCTTTTGTGCAAGGAGCTTTAAAATGAGGGTAATTTTTCATTTGTCTGGCAAGGTCTAGAATGGTGGGGGAAGGGAAATTACCCAAATGACCTTTCAAGGTCCCTTTCTTGGGGCCTTAAGACTTTGGAGCTAAGAATTAGGTCCCATTCGCCAATGAAGGGCTTTAAGTGCATTTCAGGAGCAAGAAAGGGGCAAAATAGGTCCCGGCAATCTGAGCCCTTTCTTGGTAGGATCTATTCCCAAAAGGTGACTACAGCCGCTTCCTGGACTAAAAGAAATACGGTTAGGAACCCACAAACTCGGGCACAGCCTCAGCCCCAATGGAGGGCAGCCTCGTCCTGCAAACTAAGACCCCAGGGATCCCGCTGAATGGTGAAAGAAACTTTGGGCAGATGGGAAAGCAAATCCGCCCGGGGCCAACAAGGCTGCTGCAGAACCCAGCGGGCGCGCAGGCAGATTTATAAAATTACCTCATAATGACCCTCTTCCCTTTAACGTCCAGCTTGTCCAGAGTCAGCTTGTTAGACAGCGACATTTTGGCAATAAGGCGAGGGCGAGAGGTTGGAGACTGAGAGAAGGATAATGCGACCGACACGCTGTCCAGACGCGTGCAGAATGCTGAGCACCTCGCCCACCGGGAGCGCGCCCGCACCGCCCCCCGACGCCCCGCCTCCCGCACCGCCCCTTCCCGGCCGCGGCTCAGGGCGCGCCAAGCAGAGCGGCCGCTATTGGCCCCGGCCCAAAGGGGCCGGCTCGCTGCCATTGCTCCAAGGCGCTGTCCGTCTGCGAGGGTACTGGTGGGACGTGCGGCTTCCATTTGTCACGTCCGGCACGCTGCGAGCTGCGGGGGAACCTTCCTGACTAGGGGCGGAGCGAGAGGCGGCGTCGAGCGACCTGCAGGTGGGGCGGAAGGGAGCTGCGTCGTGCTAGGACTTGGATGTGGAAAGTTTGAGAGGCCCGTAGCTTCTGCAGCCGCGGTTCAGGAGCCACACCCAAAGTATCTGTGGCGCTGCTTTAGTCCTAGGCTGCCTTAGGAAAAGCGCTCACCCCCACCCGTGGAATTCTCAGCAGAATGCCACCTCCTTTTGAAAACATGGTGTCCAGGCTTCCCAAAATGGAATTATGCTACGTAAGGCCTTACTTAATACCGGAGACCTTTCAGAAGTCAAAAGAGATCCAGATCCTCTCGGCCCACCCCACCGTTTTTTAAGAATTAAAAAAAAAAAAATGCAATGTAATTATTCTGTGTGCGACATTATTAATGCTAATGGCAAGCACACACACATTACATTTTTCATGTATTAACTAATTTAATGCTCCCAAAATCAGAAGTAGGTACTGTCATCATCATTTTACAGATGAAGTAATTGATACACAAAGAAGTTTATTGACTTGCTTAGGATTTCAGAGCTTAGTAGATTCAAGCCTAGGCAATCTGGATCTAGAATCCGTGTACTTAACATTATATATGCTCTTGCTAGGGACTATGTATTCCGTGTTGAGCATGTTTACAGAGTTAGTACGAATGAAATAACTTGAATATGAAACATAAAATTTTTTCTATATATGGTGCTCGAGGTCCATATAAAATATAGGAGCATAAACTGGGAATAATGCCATATACCGTAATTTCTGCAACTCAGGAGACTGAGGCAGAAGGATTACAAGTTTGAGGCCAGTCTGATAAACTTATCAAGACCCTGTCTCAAATTTTAAAAAATAAAAATAAAAGAGCTAAGGATATAACTCAGTGGTAGAGTGCCCCTGGTTTTGATCCCCAGTACTGTAAGAAAATGTAGGAACATAGTAATTCGCAGTGCACTGATGTTAATACACAATTATGTCTGATAATGACACATAAATTTAAAGTTATAAGATAAACATCAATTTCTTTGAATCCTGTCACTGTGTATTATGAGAAACTTCCTTGGGAAATGACTGCTTGAAGTTACTTCCAAATAAGTCTACATTTGAGGTTTGATTGGGCCTCCTGGCCATCCTGTGAATACATTTAGCACTTATTTCATTCCACCTGGGTTAGTATTGTAATGGAATGAATTGTTTTTGGATAAGGTAGAATTGAAAAGGACAGTTCAGCAAGGAAACAGAATAAGGATACGATCTGACAGCCTGGAATTAACAATTCTTCTTAATTATGGAACACTTGCTATTTGCTGAGAGCAGTACATACATGACTTACTCCTCACAATAGCTTTATGAAGTAGGCACTATTATATCCCCATTTTATGGATAATTATATTGACGCTCATAAAGATCAGAATGCTTCATCCACTACTGATCTGAAGCAGCAGCAGAGATGCAAAGATCCTAAAATGGGAAAGAGCTTGGGACAATACAGAAATTCCAGTGAGTGGAAGAGAAAAGATGTCTAAAATTGTGTGAGTGAGGCAACTGCCAAAAGGGACCAGATCATACATACATGATAAATATTAATCAGCCATAGAGAAAAATAAAATGATGGCATTTGTGGGTAAATGGATGGCACTGGAGAATATCATGCTAAGTGAAATAAGCAATCCTAAAAAAACACAGCTGAATGTTCTCTCTGATTTGTGGATGCTAACCCAAAACACGGGAGGTTAGGGAGGAAAATAATAAAAGTCCATTGGATTAGACAAAGGGAAATGAAGGGAAGCGGGGGAATAGGAAAGAGTAGAATTAATTGGACATAATTTTCCTAGACTTGTATATACAATCAGGGAAACTCCACATCATGTATGACCACAAGTGTGGGAACCTAAGTGGAATAAGTTATAATCTATGTATGTATATTCTGTCAAAATATATTCTACTGTAATGTATAACTAATTTTTTTTAAATGAAGAAAAAAGACAAAACAATAGTCACCTAAGGAGAACAAAAAAGAAACAAGAAAAGAAAAAAAGGGGGGGGGGCAGATCCCTTGGAATTTATAATCATGTTAAAGATATGACTTTTTAAAGATATAATTTCTCCCCTAAGAGAAACGGGAAACCATGTATTGCAGTCACTATTGCCTACCCAATAGCCATTTCCCACCCATTTGCTACCTTTCTTGCTAGCAGAAATCTGACTTGAGTATTGGGGTAATGCATATGCTCAAGGAAGATAGACTTATCTGTCAGCCCCAAGGGGTAAATCTCAATTGATTTCAACTAAGCATGGTACTCCTATCTCCCTTTGTCACAGATTGGTCTGAGAATGGGCATTGATCCAGTTTGGGTCAATAAGATAAAGGGAAATCTACTGACACATTCTGGAAAAAAACTTTATTCTCTGATAAAAGAAAAAAACATAGAAGAGCAAAACTTTTATATTTTTTTGCCCTTGGCCACTGCTTCTTGCTTGAGATACTATTCTATGGGAAAATTATATTTAGATTTTTTGATGGCTTTAATGTCCAGCCAGGCATGGTGGCACACACACCCTGCGTTCCAAGCTACTGGGAAGGCTAAGGCAAGAAGAAAATCCCAAGTTCAAGGTGAGTCTGGGCAACTTAGCGAAACCCTGTCTCAAATGAATAAATTAATGAAATAAAAATGTGTTATATTTGATACCTCTTTTTTGTTTTTACAGTATTAGGGATCAAACCCAGGGTCTCACCCATGCTAGGCAAGAGATCTAACACTGAACTATATCTCCAGCCCTTTTTAAAAAAATTTTTTTGAGACTAGATCTCACTAAGTTGCTCAGGCTGTCCTCAAAGTTTTGATTATCCTACATTAGCCTCCCCAGTACCTGGGATTACAAATATACACCATAGCTGCCCAGTTTGATACCCATACCCCTTTCAAAAGGTGTGAACCCTAGTTCTATTCCCCTTTAGTGTGGGCTATACATAGTTGGCTCTCTTATGCTTTATTAAATATGGTAGAAGTAACTATGGATGACTTCCAAGAGTAGGCCATAAAAGGCATTGTGGATTCCTCCTTGCTTTCTGTATCTTTTACTCTGGGGAAGGCCAGCTGCCATATCATGGGGACACTCAAACAGCTTTATAGAGAAGCCTACATGGTAAGGAGGTAAGCCTCCTGCAAGTAGCTATTTAAATGATCCATATGAAAATGGATCCTCCAGTCCCAGTCAGGCTTCCAGATGTCTGCAACCCTGGCCAACATGCCAACCACAGTCTCATGAGCCACCATGAGCCAGAACCATGGAGCTTAGCTATTCCCAAATTTCTGACCCACATAAAGTAAAAAAATAATAAAGGTTTGTTGTTCTGAAGTATTTTGTTACTCAGCAATAGATAATTAATATGAAGTTCCAACAATGATTTTGACACTTTAAGGGTAAATAATCACCCAAACATCAAGAATTGAAGAGTGGACCTATAGAACAAAACTGAGCCCCTGATGACATCAGTGATCTACTGAAGTAACCAACTTTCTGTTGGTAGCTGAAAGCATCTTGTTACCCTATTGAAGTGATTTAAGTGAGAGATGTTTATATTTTAAAAATTAATTCTCAGGGGAGTTTAACTTCTGGTAATAACCTTGGATTATCTAGTCCAATTAGGACTAATCCTCCTACTGAGAAAGAATAGAAAAACTGGATACAAAGCATTTGTTTGAGGTACTGGATAACTACCAAGGACAGTGAAGCATAAAAGATTGAGGAAGAAAAGAAGTCTGTATTTGAGGTTGTTTATCCCACAGGGGCATCTGCCAATTCCAGAAGAAGTAACTGAGAGGCTGAAAAGATGAGGATGGCTTTGGTGAGATTCATAGGACTTCAGAGACCACCAAGGAGAAGGGGATCTGACAAACCCCAGAAGTTACTCGGAAGGGCAACACCTTCTGAATAAAGATAAATAGGAAATAGAGAAGCCCTCATGAGAAATAAAGCACAGATTCTTCTCATCTAAATCCATGATAAATAAAATTATTTTAATTTTAATAAAATTAAAATTTTTAATATCCCTCACATAGTAGTGAGGGTGGTCAGATGACAATTGTGGAGTATTTTCCTTAAACTAACTTAGCATGATTTTTCTTTGAAGTAGGTCCTTCTATGACAAGGATGGAAGCTTAGTCTAGTACAGAATTAAAATTTTGACCAAAGGAAAGAGTCTTTGTCAAGTTGCAGTTATCTGAAGACTTGACAGAGACTAGAGGATCCACTTCTAAGATAGTACCCACATAGCTGTTGACAAGAGATGTCATTTGTTTTTGTTTTGTTTTGTTTTGTTTTGTTTTGTTTTGATACTGGGGAATTGAGATCAGGGGCATTCAACCACTGAGCCACATCCCCAGCCCTATTTTGCATTTTATTTAGAGACAGGGTCTCACTGAGTTGCTTAGTGCCTTGCTTTTGCTGAGGTTGGCTTTGAAGTAGCAATCCTCCTGTCTCAGCCTCCTGAGCTGCTTGGATTACAGGCATGTGCCACCACACCTGGCTAAGAGATGTCAATTTTTTACCATGTGTTCATCTCCATGAGACTTAGTATTTTCATGATATGACAGCTGGCTTTCCATTCATTTCCAGAATGAATGATCCAAGACACAGAACAAGAAAGAAGCTACAAGCCGGATGCAATGGCACACACACCTGTAATCCTAGCAGCTCAGGAGGCTGAGGCAGGAGGATCGCGAGTTCAAAGCCAACCGAAGCAAAAGCAAGGTGCTAAGCAACTCATTGAGACCCAGTCTCTAAATAAAATACAAAATAGTTATGGGGATGGGGCTCAGTGGTCAAGTGCCTCTGAGTTCAATCCCTGGGGGGGAAAAAGCTACAATATCTTTTATGACCTATTTTCAGATGTCACACAACATCATTTCAGTCATATTTTATTCATCAGATATACTTATCCTTAAGTCTAGTCCACACTTGGGAGGGGTATGTAGTTTCACCTCTTGAAGGAAAATGTATGAAAATTTTTGTGGACTTTTTTAAAGTTTTTAATTTTTTCCTATGTAAAACTACATACACTTTTCCTGGCTCTTCTTTTGCTGAAGACTAGGCCAGATGGTGTCTGACATCACATATTCCTTAGTTCATGAAGAGATGCATGTAACTGAGGAATAATGAAAAGAGTAGATTTCTTCCACTCTGAAGATTGCCTATACTTCTACCCATGTCTTGTCTATGCTAATATTTTTATGGAATTATAAAAATTTGCAATAAGTAGAAATCCTGAAAGTCTCACATATGCAAACAACTACCTTCTATACTATAAAAATGCCTTTGAAGGCTTCTAGCTTCTATTTGAATGTTCAATGATGAATGGCTACACTAAAGGGCACTTAGTTACATTGTTAGATAAATATAATTATTAGGAAATTTTTATATTAAAGAGTTGTAATTAGCAAAATCCCAGATGTTGGAAACTCTGTAGAAGAACTGAGCTAGTTCTTTCAATAAATGGCAAGAAAAGGAAGAGATGGGTGAACCTATAGATTTAAAGAAACAAGAGACATTTCAAACAAGTACAATGAGTGTTCCTTGTTAGAATTCATACAAACCAACTGTAAACACATATGTACATATGCATACACATTTATGGAACAACCTGAAAATTTTGAACAAGAACTTACTAGATATTTGTTGGTCGTATGGTATTTGATAAAAATTTCTAGGTATGATAAAAGATCTTTTGAAGAGGTCTTACCCTATCTACTAAAATGATTTTTTGATTTGTTTGTCTTTGGTGCCAGGGTTTGAACTCAGGGCCTTGTACATGCTCACATTTACTTTAGTACTATACATTAAGTGCCTGCCTAGTGTACATGATGCCCTGAGTTCATTCTCTAGTACTGCAAAAAAAAAAAAAAGCCATTCTAAGTAGATGATTGATAGATAGATAGATATTCCAATGCCATTACTGCTTTACCTATGATACATCTGTGACTATTTCTCAAAATCCAAGTTATTTACTTATATAACTATAATACAATTATAAAAATCAGGAATTTAATTTTAATATAATACTATTATCTAATAGCATTCAAATTTACTGATTGTCTTAATCATATTCTTTATAGTAAATATTTTGCTCCTAGATAGAATCCATGATCATATACTGATTTTGATTTTGCATTTCTTGAATCTCTTTTAACCTGGAACAGTCTCTCAATTTTTATCTTTCATGTCATTGACATTTTAATAATACAAGTCATTTATTTTGTAGAAACTCCTTCAACTGAGTTTGTCTGATGTTTCCTCACGATTCTATTCTGGCTATGTATTTTTAAAAAATCTTTATTTTGTTTATTTATTTTTATATGGTGCTGAGGATTGAACCCAGTGCCTCACATGTGCGAGGCTAGTACTCTACCACTGAGCCACAGCCCCAGCCCCAGCCCCTGGCTATGTATTTTTGGTTGGAATACTTTGTGATATTGCATCTTCCTCAGTTCAATTATATTAGGAAATACATGATGTTGGTTGATATCATTATTGGCAATGATAATTTTGATCATTTGGTTAAGGCAGTGTCTGACAAATTTCACTACTATAAAGTTACTCTTTTTCCCTTACTGTAATCAGTAAGTAATTTGTGTGAAGATATTGTGAATCTATGTAAATACCCTGTCCCTCACTAGTTTCTGTATCCTGGTGGTAGTAGGAGTTGTATGAATCCATATATGTGTTAAAACTCATAAAACTGGGCAGGGACTTAGCTCAGTTGGTAGAATGCTTGCCTTGCATGCACAAGGCCCTGGGTTAAAACCCTAGCACCACACACACACACACACACAATAACTCATAAAACTGTCCACCAACTAAATTAGTATGGGGAAAATGGCTCTACAGGCTAGTGTTGCATGACTCATTACATGTCTGCCAGCTGGGATTCAGCCCATGGGCCATGAGGTTATAACCTCTGCTCTTTAGTTCATAGCACCCATATTAAAATACAGTATCTTAAAATAATCTGTGGTGTTAGAAGTCAGTATAGTGGTTTCCTTTAAGAAGTAAGGGTGGGTATTCACTAATAAACCATATGAGGACTTCTAGGATGCTGGTAATTTCATATTCCTTAATCTGGGTTTTCTAGAATAATCAACAGATTGATTTGCCCAGGACCAGGATATAAGATTTTCAATGCTAAAACCAGAATAGTCCTGGGGAAAACCTGAAATAGTTGCTCAGTCACCCTGACAGTTACATGGGTGTGTTCATTTTGTGAAAATTTATTGAGCTATATATTTATGACTCATGCACTTTTCTGTGTTCATATAAAATACTGTCTTAAACTGGCACAGATGAGGTCTGGTTAGCACAGAGTACAGTAGAACTATTATTTGCAATAACTTAGACTTCTGTTAACTAGGCTTAAGGTTGCATTATCATTTTCCTCAGCCTTATCATCGTGCTAATCTTGTGGTAAATGAAGCCTCTCAGATATTTTTCACATGAACTGCTATTTAAACATGGCTCCTCTTTCCTTAATTTATACAAATAATTTAGAAATTATTAGAAATCCCTTCATTTCTAAACGTACAGAGAGGACCTTAGACTTTTTCCCTGTTAAAGTTCATCCTGCTTCTCCTATTATATTTTACTGGAATGTATCCTTGGCTTTAAGGGATTTATTATCTTAGCCTGGACTTCCCATGATTTTTTGCATACTAATGAAAAGCTTGAAAGAGCTATTATCTACCAGACTATACCCTTCAGCCTCTGCAACATTATGGCTCAATACTACCATTATTTATTCCAAGTAATCTTCCCTAGTTTGGATCTTAAGTGTCCCCCAAAGGTCCATGCCACAGTCTATGGCACTATTGAGATGTGATGGAACCTTTAAGAGGTGGGGCCTAGTAGGAGGATTTCAGGTCATTGGAAGCATGCCCTTGATATTGGGGATAGTGAGACCCTAGCCCCTTCCTCTTTCTCTGTTTGTTTCATTTCCGGTCATAAGGTGAGTATGCTCCCACTGTGATGTATTACCACAGGTCCAAAGCAGTCATGAACTGAAACATCTGAAACTGTGAGCAAAAACCAAACCTGCCTTTTTGTACATTGATTTACCTCAGTTGTTTGTTACAGTAATGGTAAAGTAACTAACACATAGCCCCACACATTGACCCACTGTCCAAACAATCCTGAACTTAGAATGCTTTTATTATTTTAAATTCAACTGACTTAAAAAGTAAAATAAATAAATTCAACAGACTTTATTCACAGTGGTGGGAAAATATATGTACTAATTAAGGATATATTCTAGTTTAATAACTATTATGATTATATAAAACATGTCACCAAATTACCCCCTTCAGAAATGAGGCAGTCATTCTTTGGTTGCTGACAGCTTACAGCTGAGTCCCTTCACATAAATTGTCCTCTGTTGAAAGAAGCTCCCTAACTCAGGTTATGTCCCCATTCCCAAGGAGATCCATCAAACAATGATTGATTAATCTGGTTAGAAATCCCTGGTTTCAGTGGCCCATTTCAGGACATTTCTAAAGGATCACCTTTGGTCCAGAACTTTCTGTGAGATTGGCTGAAATCTCTATTGAAACTTCTCCCTCTCTATCTAATCCTGATTTCCTCTCTCCTGGGTGAAAATGGTGTTGTTCCCAGAATCAATCCTCATACAAATCTCAATCTCAGAACCTGCCTCTAGGGATCCTGGGAAGACTATCCAGATGGCTCCCATGATCTCTACCTCTAGTATTCACATCTTTGCATAATTCCTTTCCCTTCAATGTGAGCTGAGCCTGTTGTAAGACTGGAAGACGCCGCACCACATGACACAGATCACCACCGAAGAGGTTCCACTTTATTACAAAAGGCTGTGTGTTTATATAGGTCTAAGGAGAGGTCACAGGGCTGAGGTAGATAACAGGTCCCCTGTTTATTGGCAAGCTCTTCCATATGTCAGTTCTGGAGCCCAAGAAGTTAATTCTTATTGGGGCTAAGGCTTCCCACCAGCAGGGTTTGAACATTAGCGCCGGTGGGAAGGTTTCGCGCCAGTGAAAGAAAAAAAAAAGGAGAAAGAAGGTCGTTAGGCGCCATGTTGGGGTTTTTCTCTGGGGTGCTGCCGCCCGTTATATGTTTTCCCGACACCTGTGTCTCGTTTTTTGTTTGTTTGTTTGTATGTTTGTTTGTTTTGGACAGTACTGGTGATTGAACACAGGGGTACTCGACCACCAAGCTACATACCCATTCCCAGACCTTTATTATTTTTATTTTTTGAGATAAGGTCTCATTAAGTTTCCCAGGCTGGCCTTGAATTTGCAATCCTCCTCCCTCAGCCTCCCAAGTTGCTGGGATTAAAAGTACACACCATCACACCTGGCCTGTAACTTGCCTTTAAATCATGGTATGACAAAAGTAATGTAATATCATTCACATGATTAAATTAAGATGTGAACATAAGATTCTGTCTTGCTAGTATGCACCACAAAGACTCTTTCTCTGGCTTTGAAGTAAATTACCATGTTGTGAAAGGGTCTATAAAGAGATCTATGTGGCAAGGAACTCTGGCAGGACTTTTGGATGAGAAAGCAGCCTCTGGTGAACAGCCAGCAAGAAAACATAGACCTCAGGCTGGGGATGTAGATCAGTGGGAGAGCAATTGCCTGCCATACACAGGCCCTAGGTTCAATTCCTAGCACTGCCAAAAAGGAAGAAATGAAGGAAATGTGAACCTTGCCAGGCAGGGTGGTACATGCCTATAATCTCAGTGACTCTGAGGTGAGGCAGGAGGATTACAAGTTTGAAGCCAGCCTCAGTAACTTAGTGAGACTTTGTATCAAAATAAAAACTTAACAGACTGGGGATGTAGCTCAGTAGTAGAGGGCCTCTGGATTCAGTCCCAGTACCACACACACACACACACACACACACACACACATGCAGAAAAAATGTCCAAGAAATGTACTCCAAATGGAAGCAAAAATGTACAACCTATGAAAATAGTTGAGCTGAAATATTTATGCAGTTCTAATAAATATTAGTGTTGAGACTATCCTCCACTTAACAGATTTTTTCTATTCCTATAAAGAGTATTTTCTCAATTAAAACAATATGACATATAGAGAAGAGTCAATTGAAGAAGTCTATAACTTCAAATTTATTAACCATAAATTGTAAACAAATTGCAGACAATTTTATGTAAAAAATTAAAAATAGAAAGATCATATTGAAAAAACACATTTTTCAAAAAATACCAGTAACATGTATTTAAGACAAATAGAGCTAAGAAAATGATTGAAGTATATGAATATGTACCAAGAAATTATTCTATTTATGTTCTTTTTTAAATATTTATTTTTTAGTTGTAGTTGAACACAATACCTTTATTTTATTTATTTATTTTTATGTGGTGCTGAGGATCGAACCCAGGGCCTCGCACGTAAGAGGCGAGCTGTCTACTGCTGAGCCACAATCCCAGCCCCTCTGTTTATGTTATTTTTAATGTTCAGGGAATCAATATAAATAAGAGGTTTTGCTCTATCTCTATGAGATATTTTTAGTTTTATTTTTAGAAATATTTTTATTTTTGAAGTTAGTTTCTTATAGAATTATTTTGTATCCCATGAATATGAAAAACCAATTTGTCAATCAGCAGAAAAATACTTTAAATATATTGAATTACTTTAATGCCTTAAACTCTCTGAAGTTTCCCAGTTTAGATGATAAATTATATGGTTTCCCTAAGGCTATAGGATCTTTCCTTGGTGGCTTTATCCCTATCCTTTAGTTTAGCAATGTCTACAATCCAGATCCCCTTAATATGCAACTTAGCTTTCTGTAAATGTGAAAAGGTCACTTCTCACTGTTCATACATTTTTTTTTTTTTGCAAGTGTCTATTCTTTATCACATTCAAGTGAGGTATCAAGGGAAGGGAGATAGGAAGTTCAGAGGTGTGAACAGGCTCTGCCTTTTGTTCCTTGGGAAGCCTTTTTTGCCAATTAATTCATTAACAAGCCCCAATAGTTGTCTCATAAATAGATTGATATCTCTAAGGACATGTGAGTAAAGCAATGAGAGAAGAACAAACAAAAATACACACATATGGCAACATATATAGGCAGAAGGAGGAAAAAAGAGCAAGAATTTTAACAAATAGTAAATATAACTCTGAGTGAAAAGAACCCCAAAATTGTGAGAGCAAGAAGGGAAAGCCTATATAAACCCTGGACTCCTCTGCACCAGTCACCCACTGCCAATTCCCGAAGAGAAGGGTGTATACCATTATTTCTATTGCAATGTTCCAACACCTTCTAGCCTCAGGCCCCCATTATAATGGAAATCATTTTCCCCTTCTTTACTACGATGTGTAACTCTTGAGTTTTAGTCAGGCACATAGCTATCCAGCAAGAAACTGTATTTCCCCATCTCCCTTGCAGATAGAATTGGCCATGTGAACAAGTTCTGGGCGTCTTATGTGAGCAATTTCCACATTGTGACCCTAAAAAGGAAAGTTCATGCTATCTTCTGGCCTCCCCCACACCTCCTGTATGGGAGATGGCAAAAGCTTAGCCAGGCCAGACAGAGTGGGAAACACAGCAAGACCTTATCTCAAAATAAAAAAAAAGGACTGGGGATGTGGCTCAGTGGTAAAGTACACTTGGGTTTAATTCCTGGTACTACCAAAATAATAAACCATATAATAAAATTTATACATATTGAATACATTCATATTTTAATTTTAATCTTTTACTAGCATTACTATTGATAAAACAAAAGTTATGTAAAAAATCTTGATTATAAAAGCTTTATTAGTAATTTGACTCAAGTGAAAGCAAGAAAAATAATCCTGATGTCATGGGGCACACCTGTAATCTAGCAACTTTGGGAACTGAGAAAGGAGCATTGCAAGTTTGAGGCCAGACTCAGCAACTTAGTGATACCCTCAGCAACTTAGCAAGACTGTCTCTAAATAAAAAATAAAATCGGCTGGGGATATAGCTCAGTGGCAAAGTACCCCTGTGATAAATTCCCAGTACTCACCCCCACAAAAAGAAAAATAGTAATTGCCCCATAAATTTTGGATTAATGAGTAAATAAAATGCAAGTTTTCTATTTTTTTTTTTTTTTTGAGGTAAAGGGGTTGAACTTGGGTACTCTACCATGGAGCTACATTCTCAGGCCTTTTATTTATTTTGAGACAGGGTCTTGCTAAATTGCTCAGATTGGTCTTGACCTTTCAATCCTCCTGCCTCAGCCTCCTGAGTTGCTGAAATTATAATAGTGAACCAGCTTGCAAGTTTTTAAAATGTCAATCCACTTTTAAGAGTATTAAGTTTGAGTCAGGTGTGGTGGCAAACACCTATAATTCCAGCAACTCTGGAGGCTGAGGCAAGAGGATCACAAGTTTGTGGCTAGCCTAGACAACTTAGCTATACCAACTCAAAATAAAATAGTAGGGTTGTGAATGTGTAATAGAGTGCTTGCATACCCTGTGTGAGGCCTTGATTCAATCCCTAGCACCACAAACATAAAAATTAAAAAATCGATCTTTTCTCTATAATTACACAATTGTCTCAAGACCACTGGTACAAAATAAAAGTCCATCTTTACACCTCTGATTATATTTGTGGACTTATTATATGGTCCTATTGTTCTGCCTACTCATCTTCCAATGACTCAGAATGTGCTTTTTGCATTTTTTCAAGGTTAGCTCAGTATGATTTTATTAGGGAGGGGACAGATACTGTAACAAAGAGACCCAAGATTCTATATAAATAATTTAAATGAGATAGAAGTTGGTTTCTTTTTCATGTTAATAGTTATAGAGGTGAGAGGTCCAGGGTTGATAAGGAATCTAAGATGGCTGGCCTAGTTTTTTTTTTTTTTTTGGAGGTGGGGGGACCTGGTATTGAATGCAGGGGCACTTAGCCACTGAGCCACATCCCTACCCCTTTAAAAAATTATTTAGAGACAAAGATGTGAAATAGAAAACAAAAACAGGAAAAATCACAAATTTCTATCAATAGAGTATTAATTAAATAAACTATGTTATATTGATATGGTTATATGATGTTAAAAGAAGCTGTAAGAAGGAATGAGGGAGTTTTTTAAGTCCTGATTTATAAAGATCTTCAGGATATAGTTAGGTGAAGAAAGAAAGATGCAAGAAAGAATGGAAGTATGCTACATTTTGTGGAACGGGAGAAATATGAATATATATTTTTGCTTATTGACTGCATAAAGAAAGAGAGAGTATATAAAAACCAATTAAATAGTTGCCTTAAAGAGTAGAAAGAGCAGGGTATATATGAACAGGAGTGGGTTATGGAAGTTTCAAATGTAAGCTTTGTTTTGTTTTTATGTTTGAACCATGTTAATGCATTCCTCATTCAAAACACAAAATTAAAACTTCAAAAGAAAAAAATGTAGACTGGAAGAAACATGACCATCCCTAAGCTATATCAGGAAAGTCCAAGATTTGTCATTTAATTAGAGGCCGAAGCCATCTGTAAGTTCTGCTATCTGAGTGACTCCCTGAATACCAGTGTGCCAGCAGTGAACCTATGGGAAGAGAAATCAAGAAAACTGGCAAGTGTTTGGACTATAAACTGCCTAGAGAATCTGCATACCATAAAACCACAATAGAAATCCACAGAAGAGGGCTGGGGTTGTAGCTCTGTGGTAAAATGCTTGCCTAGCATGCGTAAGGCACTGGGTTCAATTCTCAGCACCACATATAAATAAGTAAAATAAAGGTCCACCAACAACTGAAAAAATATTTAAAAAAAAAGAAATCCACAGAAGAGATTATGCAGCATCCTCAGAAGAGATGCATTCAGCATCCTCTATGGCAGTGAGACTTCTTCTTTCCCTCTTCCAGTCGTCATAGATGATTTTATTGGATGGAACTGGAGACTATCATGCAAAGTGAAATAAGCCAAACCCCCAAAATCAAAGGTCAAGCACTTTCTCTGATATATGAATGTTGACACACAATAAGGAGGGGGAGATAAAAGTTTATTGAATTAGGGGCTGGGGTTGTAGCTCAGTGGTAGAGCACTTGCCTACCATGTGTGAGGCAGTGGGTTCGATACTCAGTACCACATATAAATAAACACAAATAAGGGTCCATCGACAAATAAAAACCAAAAAAATTAAAAATGTTCATTGGATTAGACAAAGGGGGAATAGAGGGAAGCGAAGGGAAGGAGGATAGAAATAGAAAAGAATAGAATGAATCAAACATAACTTTCCTATGTTCATATATGAATACATCACCAGTGAAACTCCACATGATGTACAACCACAAGATTGGGAATTTATACTCCATGTATGTATGATATGTCAAAATATAGTTTACTGTCATGTGTATCTCAAAAGAAGAAATAAAAAATAAATTTCAAGGATGATCCCAAGCACATAAAAAATAGATGATTTTATGAGTAATTGCTTTGGGCCACATTGGAAAATGGAAAAGATCAACAACAGTGAGATCACAAAATGTGAGGAACTGTTATTGAATCATTTAGTCTCTGGGTCATATACAGACAGCTACAGGTGTAGAAAAAAATGGATGATGATCTTCAAATGTCTTCAGGGTAGGTTAAGTGGCCAACTTGCTTAGATTTCTTGCATTGAACTACCAGGGACAAAAACTCTACCATTTAGGGCAAAGTTTGGGTCACAGTTTGGAAATCCCTGGGTAAACAGAGCATTGAAGAGTTAACATATTGGGCAAATGCCATCCAGTAACATCATATTATGCATTAGAAAGTAATCTATTGTCCTGAAATGGGAACAAGAAATTATTAGAGTTTTTATGCTGACAGGGATTAAAAGGAATAGTGCAACAAATACTACCAGAAGAGGGAAGGCTTGGAAATACAATAATAATGGGGTATTGGAGGACTAGGATGAAACATGAAAGACAAAAATAGTAGGATAAAGATGTGGAAATGGAGAGTCCATGACAAAAACTCAGCCTAGTTCCATGTAGCTTATCACATGGATGTCTGAGACACACCTAAATTTACTAAATCAAAACATAGGTGAAATTCCAAGTGGAACAAAAATGTAATGCAAATTAACAAAATATGTAATGCAAATTAAAAGGGAGCTATAAAAATTTTATCAAGTACTCCAAGTACTTTTTTTTTAACCTATATAAGCACAGGATTTATTCTGTCCCACAACATTAAGATGGTTACTGCTTTTCTATTTTTTTCTTTAGCCATTCCGGTCTTGTGGAATGCTAATGTCCTGTAGTTTCCATGTGGAGCATTGGCATGTGCTACTTTGCTTTTAGGAGTCTTCTCATGTCAAGATTGTATTCTAGTCTCTTCCTGCTGCTAGCCCAGGTTTCTTGAGCTCTACCACAAGTACTTTTAAGAATCATTTAAAGAAAGTTCATTTAGACATTGGCCTAGTCATAGAACAAGAAAGAAGCTCACAAATTTCAGTAGACTCTATTACAGTTAGAAACTGAAGAATATTCACTTATGCATAGTTTTTTGCTTGTTGGTTTGAGAGGGTGTTTGTTTTACATTGTTGGTACTGGGATTGAACCCAGGGGCACTGTACCACTGAGCCACATCCCCAGCATTTTCTAGATTTATTTAGAGAAGGTCTCACTAAGTTGCTAAGGGCTTTGCTAATTTGCTGAGGCTGGCCTCAAATTTGTGATCCTCCTGCTTCAGCCTCCTGAATCATTGGGACTACAGTGTGTGCCCACCATGCACAGCTAACCTATGCAGAGTTTTATCATAATAACTGGTCAACCACACTTCACTCACTATTAGCCACATTATCTTTAAACACAAAGTATGATATACTATATATACACACATAATTGCTTTCATGAATAAATGTGAATGGTTTCATAAATAATTCAAACTATCAATTCAAAACAATACCAGTTTGGCTCTGGAGTACATTTTTTTTAACGATTTTATTTTTTTATAGTATTTTTTAAAATTATTAGTTGTTCAAAACATTACAAAGCTCTTGGCATATCATATTTCATACATTTGATTCAAGCGGATTATGAACTACATTTTAAAATGTGCTCTGTTTTAATAAAACCAAAAATATATGAAAGTTCAAATGATAAATGGTAACAGATGATTATTCAGATTATAAAAGGTTATTTGCTTTATAGCAAGTTTTTAGAATATGATTGTTTATAATAATTCAATTCATAGGTATCACTTTAAATCTGTTACATTTGTTTTAATTATCTGAGGGGTGCTGGGAGAGTAGTGACTGAAAGGCACATGGGGCTTCTCGTGTTCTAACAGTGTTCCATTTACCTATTGACTGTTCATTACATAGGTGCATTGAGTTTCTGAAATTTCTTTTTCTTTTTTTAAAGCCTAGGGTTTTTATACTCATTTTTTAGTTGAACACAATACCTTTATTTTATTTATTTATTTTTATGTGGTGCTGAGGATTGAACCCTGGGTCTCACATGTGGGAGGCAAGTGCTCTACTGCTGAGCCACAATCCCAGCCCAAGTTTCTGAAATTTCAAGCTCATAATATGTGCATTTTTCTATACATGTACTTGAATTAAAAGGCTAAAAAGTGGGGTTGAGGTTGTGGTTCAGCAGTAACGCACTTGCCTGGCATGTGTGAGGCATTGAGTTGGATTCTCAGCACCACATATAAATAAGTAAATTAAAGGTCTATCAACAACTAAAAAAAGTATTTTAAAAAGGCTGAAAAATGAAAGGATTGGAAAAAGTATGTCAGGAAAACAGAAAATACACACAAGAAGACATATACAAAGCAAGGTTGTTATATCTAAACATTACAGATGCTATATCATTTTCCCGTGAGTTTGATCAGACCCCTATGACCCTGGTCCATTCACCAATCTATGAACGACAGTGAACTATATCAGGAAGATTTGGATATGGATGGTTGAACATATGTGAATTACATTTTTGTGATTACTTTAAAAACAACAATAATAAATATTTTTGATAAAATATATATTCTCTCAGATTTTCTAGAAACAGTAATATTATCTGCAAACAATGACAATTTTTCTCTTCCTTTGCAACACAATATTTATATATTTTTATTCCTCTTTCTTATTGACTGGAATTTCCAGACAAATGTTGACACGAAGCAGGGTTGTCAAACACCTTAATTTTGGTTCTGTCTTCATTGATGCTTTCACCTTCTACATTAAAGATTTTCAGCTCTTTAAAACAAATCCCACAGTAAAAAACAACAACAACAAAAAACCACTTTTGGGGGATGGGCTGAGAATTGAACATAGGACTTTTTGCCCATAAGCATGCATTCTACCACTGAGATACATCCGCAGCCTTCCCCTAAACATTTTATTTTGCAATCCCAGTACATTCAGAAACAGACACACACACACACACACACACACGCACACACACACAACAGTTTTGTTTTAAAGAAACAATACTCTTGCCAGGCACAGTGGTGTATGCCTGTAGTCCCAATGACTTGAGAGGCCGAGGCAAGAGGATCACAAGTTGAAGTTCAGCATTGGCAATTTAGCAAGACCCTCTCTCAGAATAGAAATTAAGAGGGTTGAGAATATAGTTTAATGATAGAGTGCCAGAAGAGGAGGAGGAAGGAAACAATGCTCTTTCTACATGCAACACATTCTAACATTTTATATTCTGGTTGATGTTTTCATACAAGAGCATTAAAGACATTTAGGCACCATTGGGGAAATTTGAATATGACTAGGTTTTAGGTGATTCTAAGGTGTTAACTATTTGTGTGTGTGTGTGTGTGTGTGTTTTCAGTACTGAGGGTTGAACCCTGGGCACTTTACCCCTGAGGTCCATCCCTAGTCCTTTTTAATTTTTATTCTGAGGCAGGGTGTCACTAAATTGCCAAGGCTGGGCTCAAACTTAGATCCTCCTACTTCAGTTTCCATAGTTGCTGGAATTATAGCTGTGGGCCACCACACCCAGCTATTATTATTATTATTATTATTATTATTATTATTATTATTATTATTGGTGTTGCAGGGGATCAAACCCAGGGCCTTGCATGAGCTTGCTGTTAATTTTTTTTTTGAGACAGGTTATCACTAAATTGCCCAGGCTGGCCTCAAACTCTGGGCTCAACTGATCTTCCCACTTCAGCTTCCCAAGTGCTGAGACTACATGTGTCATGCCACTAAACAAATCTGTTAATTTTTTACTTACTTATGTAAGTATGTATTTATGTGTTATTTATTTACTTAAATAATTGAAGTAATATCACTTGCCTCACCCTAGTCCTGGCCTGGGTTATTTTATTCTGTTTATATGGCATCCTAGAAAATACCCCCCAACACACACACATTAAAAGGAATAGAAGGCAGATGGGTTTATGGAAGTTGGAGTGGGGAAAGACTTGACTACAAAGTAGAATGAGGAAACTTTCTGAAGGATGATATAACTATTTTCTATCCTGATTGTGATGGTGATACTTACATGACCATATGCATTTGCATAGAACTAACTATACACCAAAAGGAGTGAATTTTACTTTGTGTAAACTTTAAAAGGTATCAAAAGCAAAAAAGAAACATAGGTTATGTGTATATGATAGTTCATGATACCCTTTTCTCTACTTTTCTTCTCATGTGGTATCTCATGATAAAAAGTAAAATAGGGTTGGTAGTGTAGGGGGTTTGCCAAGCATATGCAAGTTTCTGGGTTTGATCCTCAGCACCAAAAATAAAGTAAAATATCAAAATGTCAGTTGCTTCCAAGTATATTGAGTCCCCAATCCACCATTTGAAAGACAATGATCTAAATATACATTCCTGAAATATTTAAATACTTCACAACATGTGTTATAACTTTGTAATCAGAAAAAGTAAAGAAAAAACAAAGATTTTGACACAAAGATGTTCATCTCAGCCCTGCTTATAATAGGGAAATATATTAAATGCTCAAGATTAGAGAAGCTAAATAAATTATGGTATAGCTATATGATGGAATCTCAGCAAGAAAAAGGAAAGAAGAAGCCAGGCACAGTGGTGTACCTCTGTAGTCCCAGCTATTTGGGAGGCTGAGGCAGGAGGATCCTAAGTTGGTCAGCCTCAGCAACTTATTAAGACCCTGTCTCAAAATAAAAATTAAAAGGGATGGGGATGTAAAGGACCCATGGTTCAATTTCTAGTACCACAAAAAAGGAATTAAAATGATAAAATTATTTTTACATAGCTTTTGTACAACTAAAGGAAATGTTCTTAATACAAAATTAAATGTAAAAAGAAGTACACATGATTGTACATACAAAATTATTTTAACCATGTTAATATTTTTTTTCCTTTTGGTTCTGGGGATTGAACCTAGGGATACTTAACCACTGAGCTGCATCCCCCACCCTTTTTATTTTTATTTTGCTTACTAAGCTGCGTAGGGCCTTGCTAAGTTGCAGAGGCTGGCTTTGAATTCACGATCCTCCTGTCTCAGCCTCTCAAGCTGCGGGAATTACAGGCATGTGCCACTGCACCCAGCAACAATATTAAATTTTCTGCAGAGAAATAGTAGAAGAAAATAAATTAAAATAGTTGTAGTTGTCTTGGGTGTTTTCATTTTCAATTTTTAAATTATTTCATTATTTTCCAAATTTTCTACAATGAGTGAAAATTTTAGTTGTCATAGACAATTCACAAGGTAAAAACAACATTATAGCAAAACACCAAACCAATAGGTAATATTGGCAAGTACAAGGGAAAGAAAATCAGTTTCCTGAACTATATATCTGCTAGTTCACTATGCCAGGTCAGTGCTTTGTCAATAATTAAGAGTTTAAAATCGTGCCTTTTGGCTGGGGGTCGTGGCTTATGCCTGTAATCCCAGCAGTTGAGATAGGAGGATATTGAGTTCAAAGCCAGCCTCAGCAAAAAGTGAGGCATTAAACAACTCAGTGAGACCTTGTCTCTAAATAAAATACAAAAATGGGGCTGGTGATGTGGTTCAGTGGTTGAGTGCTCCTGGGTTCAATCCCTGGTACCCAGAAAAAAAAAAAAAGCCAGCCTCAAAAAAAAAAAAAAAAAAAAAAAAAAAAAAAAAAGAGAAGTGCTAAGCAACTCTAAATAAAATATAAAAAAGGGCTGGGGATGTGGATCAGTGGTTGAGAGCTCCTGGGTTCAATCCCAGTACCAAAAAAAAAAAAAAAAAATCATGACTTCTGTTCAATAACTGAAAGCATGCTTAAATTTCAAAAGAACTTTTCTTGTGCAGTGTGGGGTATTGAATCCAAGGCTTCATACATACCGGGAAAACACCTTACCACTGAAATTTTAACAAGACTTGTATTTTATACCCAGAGTCAGGCTGACAAAGATAGTTTTCTTTATCAACAGCCCTAATAGAATTGAAGACAATTATTGAGTACTTGTCATCGTGCTAAATGCTTTTTGAATTGAATTAGTTTGTGTGGCCTGCCATGACAAAATACCATGGATTGGGTGGGTTTGATCCTCAGCACCAAAAATAATAGGCACAGAAATTTATCTCTTCACAGTTCTGGAGACCAGAATTTCAAGATCAAGGTACTGCTAGATTTTTTTTTCCTGAGTCCCCCACCTGCCCCCCGTCTTTCCTCTCTCTCCTTGGTTTGCTGACAACTGTTTCCTTTCTGTGTCTTCATATGTTCTTTCCTTTCTGTACACACATATCCCTGGTGCCTCTTCGAGGATCCAAATTCCCTCTTCTCATAATGATACAATCATATTGGATTAGGGTTCACCCTTACACCCTTAGATTAAGGTGATCACCCCTTTAAAGGCCCTATGTCTATGGAGATAATATAATCACATCCTAAGATACTGTGGGTTAGGGCATCAGCTTACAAATTTTGGAGGGAAACATGCATTATATGATTTCTCTAATATTGTGAAATACATTCATTCCTCATTTTTAAAAATATTTTTGTACTTGTAGATAGACACAATACCTTTATTTTATTTGTTTATTTTTATGTGGTTCCCGGGAACCAACCCAGTGTCTCACGCATGCTAGGCAAGCGCTCTACCACTGAGCCACAAACCCGGCCCACATTCATTCCTCATTTTTACCTCCCAAATTCCCCCTTTTGCATCAATCTCTCCCTAACCTCTAACCACCTTCCTCCATTTCCTGTTCACATTCCCATCCAGTTATAGACACACAATAGTCTGTTTATAGAAAAGGTTAATGTCACAATTATTTATTTCATATATTTGTGCTTGCTTAATGTTAAGAGGTGCTTGGTTAACTCTTTCTAATTCTGATGTATTTCAATCCTTTCTTGGGTAGAAAACCTGCTGAAATTGAAGCGAGGCAGCTTACTGAATTGAACAGGACACTGCATCCTGTGCCTGATGAGAAATTCCTGGAGAGGGCCCTGGACATAGGATTTACACCTAGAGCTCCACAAAGCTAGAACGGAAGGTCTGCTCTGCCATTTGGGAATATATCCATGATTTTCTTCATTTATGATTACTTAACTTTAAAAAAAATAATAGATTCAATTTTTTAGGGCAGTTTTTAGGTTCATGGAAAAATGGAGCAGTAATGGGGCTGGGGCTGGGGCTCAGTTGCAGAGCACTCGCCTAGCATGCATGAGGCACTGGGTTCAATCCTCAGCACCACATAAATGTAAAATAAAGATATTGTGTCCACCTAAAACTAAAAAAATAAATATTTTTATAAAATGGAGCAGTAAGTATGGAAAGTTCCTATTGACCCTCTCTTTGCCCATCCCCCTCTCACAAAAAAATTCCCCTATTATCAAAATCTTGCATTTGTGTGGTACATTTGTTACAGTTGATGAGCCAATATTGAATACCATGTTGTTATTATTGACTAAAGTCGATAGTTTAGTTTACATGGGTACACTCTCTGTTGTGTGGTTTTTGTTTTGTTTTGCTTGTTTGAGGGTTTTGTTTTACTGTTGTTTTGGTTTCATGGAGGATTTTTGTTTGGTTGGTTAGGTTTTTTTTTTTTTGGAGGGGGTTGTTTTTGCTATACTAGGGATTGAACACAGGACCTTGCATCTGCTTTGAAGGTGTTATACCACTGAGCTACAGCCCCAACCCTTATTTTAAATATTTCTAGTTGTAGATGGACACAATACCTTTATTTCATTTATTTATTTTTATGTGGTGCTGATGTTTGAACCCAGTACCTCACAAGTGCTCCACCACTGAACTACAACCCCAGACCTCTTATTTTATCTTGAGATAGTGTCTCATCACGTTGCCCAGGTTGGCCTTGAATTTGTGATCCTCCTACCTCAGCCTCCCAAGTAATTGGATTACAAGTATGTACCACAATGACCATCTTTATCTATAGGTTTTTACAAGTATATAATGACATGATCCACCATCACAGTATCATACATGCTAGTTTCCAAAACCTCAAAATCCCTGTGATCTACCTCTTCATCCCTCCCTCCCCATCCCTTACCCTGGGCACCCACTAATACTATTACTGTCACTATTATTTTGCCTTTTCCAGAATGTTATGTATTTAGACTCATACAGTATGTACCCATTTTTGAATTGGCTTCTTTCACTTAGCAATATACATTTAAAGTTTCTCCACAACTCCTTGCAGCTTGATAGCTTATTCTTTTTATCACTGAATAATATTACAATGTCTGAATGTACCACAATTTATCCATTGACCTATTGAAAGATGTCATGGTTTCTTTCAAATTTTTAAAATTATGAATAAAGCTGCTATAAATATTCATGTGACTTTTAAATTTCTGTTTGTTTGTTTATTTGTTTGTGGCACTGGGAATTGAACCCAGGGTAGCTCTATCACTGAGCCACACCCCCAGCCCTTTTTATTTTATTTTTTCTTTTGGGATAGGGTCTTACTAAGTTGCTGAGGCTGGCCTTAAACTTATAATCTTCCTGCCTCAGCTTCCAGAGTTGCTGAGATTATGTGTGTGCTATTATTCCCGGGTTATGCAAAGGTTTTTGTGTGGATGATTTAGCTTTAATTTGAAAAAAAAATTCTGAAATAATTTAAAATATTTTTTTAGCTGTAGATGGACACAATAGCTTTATTTGTTTATTTTTATGTTGTGCTGAGGATTGAACCCAGTGCCTCACACATGCTAAGCATGCACTCTACCACTGAGCTACAGCCCCAGCCCCTGAAATACATTTTGATGTTAGTTTTCATTGCAAAATAATACATGCTTGCTCCTACACATTCAAACGTTACAGAAATGAATAAATTAAAAAGTGAAAGCTGGTCTCTGCCATTCTACAACTTTTTAAAACTATCATAAAATAATATATATTCATTATAGAAAATCTGGAAGACACAAAAGTAAAATAAAGAAAATCGATCCCTAGTGCCACCTCACAAAGACAACTTATCATTAACATTTTAGTGCATTTCCAGTGCTTAAGGATATAAAAAAATTTTGTCATTATAATTGTCTTAGAGCCAGGAGTGGTGGCTCATGCCTGTAATCCCAGTGGTTGTGGAGGCTGAGACAGGAGAATCGCGAGTTCAAAGCCAACCTTAGCAACAGTGAGGTGCTAAGCAACTCAGTGAGATCCTGTCTCTAATTAAACAATACAAAATAAGGCTGGGGATGTGGTTCAGTGGTCGAGTGCCCAGAGTTCATCCCAGTACCAAAAATAGTAATTGTCTTAGAGACTCACACACACACACACACACACAAATAGCATAGACTATCTAAGAAAAAATTGGAAAATAAAGACATATTAACAGAAAAATAATTTAAACCACTCAAACTTTTACCACCCAATGATAATCACTGTTAATATTTTGGTGTGTGTGTCCTTATAGATTTACATCTTTATATAGGGATGCATATATATGAGCATGGGATCATCCTAGACATACTGTTTTGTAATTTTCTTTTTTCAGTTTATAATACTTTGTAACATCTTTCCATTTTAATAAATGCATAAATTTATACTTCATATATGAGGCCTGCCATATATGGGGCCAATTCCACTTAATGGGCATATCATAATTTATTTTGTCAGTGTACTATTGCTGAACATTATGCAGATTCCAAGTTTTTACCATTATGAATAATGCTTCAGGAAATAGCCTTGTATATCTTTAAGTGTTTGTCCAGTTATTTCCTGACTATAAATACCTAGGAGTCAAAATACAAGGACAAAGAATATGGGCACTGAAAAACTATTAAATGGAAAATACATACATATGTACATACATATATAGGTTGACCAAGATTTAAATCATACAAAAATATACACAATAAAAAATAAATCTCCCTCTTACCCTATACTTTCCAAGTCACTCATTGTTTTATATATAAATTATAGCATAATATACATATGAATTTGCTTTTTTTCTTTGCTTAATATGTCTTGGACAGATTTCCCTGTCAGTATAGATGTCTTATTTTTATTTTATTTTATTTTGCATATTAAAAATGAACAATGAGGGGCTGGGGTTGTGGCTCAATGGTAGAGCGCTTGCCTAACATGCGTGAGGCACTGGGTTCGATCCCTGGCACCACATAAAAATAAAAAACAAATAAAATAAAGGTATTGTGTCCATTTACAACTAAAAAAATGAATAATGAACCTTGAAGACATTATTTTAAGTGAAATAAGCCAGACACAAAAGGACAAATATCATGATTCTTCTTATATGAAATAACTAGTCATTAAAGTCATAGAAATAGAAAGTAGAAGAGTAGTTACCAGAGGTTGGGAGGATAGGAATTGGAGACTTATTGTTTAATGGGTACAGGTTTCAGTTTGGAATGATGAAAAATTTTTGGAGACATGTGATGGTGATGGTTGAACAACAATGTGAACATACTTACTGCCACGGACCTATACACTTAAAAAATATTTAAAATGGGGATTTAGGCTATAGTTCATTGGTAGATGAATTTTCTAGTATGTGAGGGATCCTGGGTTCAATTCCCAGGTGTATAGAAAAAGTGGTTAAATGGGGCTGGAAACATGGCTCAATAGTAGAGCACTTGCCTACCATGAACAAAGCCTTGGGTTCACTTCCCAAAACCAAGAAAAATAAATGGTCAAAAGCAGAAGACAAGGACTTAGGCGAGCCACACAATTAATTGTTGAGCTTCCACCATATACTGGAGGACAGTAGAAAACGAGACATGTAAGGCCCCTCTCTGACATGGAGTTTCCATTTGACCTGAAGTTTGTTTGAAATTCCATCAAGTAGGGGGTCCACAGTTTCTCCTAGTATGACTCTGATCTGATGAATAATGGACCTACAGAATTGGCTCCTGTGTGTGGCACTATAGTTCTGAAGCATGATCACTTCCCACAACTACAGAGCTATCATGGCTGCTGCATCTACTTCTACTCCCTGTTCATAGCCATGAATCAACCATGGCGTTTCTACAATGAGTCTATCACCTTCTTCTATAACCAGAGTGGATAGTATGTTGCCACAGAATAGAACACAGTCAGAAAGCTGGTTTGTGTCTTCATCATGTTGGCCAACCTACTCATCATGGTGGTAATCTACATAAATTGCTGCTTCCATTTCCTATTTATTACTTTAATGGTTAATTTGGCTGCTGCAGATTTCTTTGCTTGGTTGGTCTACTTCCATGTAATGTTCAACACAGGTCTTAATACCATTACCACATGGATCCTCCATCAAAGCCTCATTGACACCATCCTGATAGCATCTGTGGCCAACTTACTGGCTATGTCAGTCAACGAACACATTACAGTTTTCTGCATGCAGCTCCATCTACAGATGAGCAACTGGCAGGTTACGGTGTCATTGTAGTCATCTGGTCTATGGACATTGTTATGGGTGCTATACCCAGTGTGCATCTGTGATATCAAAAATTGTTCCAACATGGCACCCCTCTACAATGACTCTTACTTAGTCTTCTGGGCCATTTTCATTTTGGTGATCTTTGTGGTAATGGTGGTTATCTTTGCTTACATCTTTGGGTATGTTCCCCAGAAGACTATGAGAATGTATCAGCACAGTTCTGGACCCTGGCAGAATCAGGACACTATGATGAATCTATTGAAACTGTGGTCATTAAGCTTGGTGCTTTTATCACCTGCTGGACTCCTGGATTGGTCTGGTTACTACTATATGTGTGTTGTCCATAGTGTGATGTTCTGGCCTTTTCCTCCTCCTTGCTGAATTTAACATGAACCCCACCATATACTCCTACCAAGACAAGGAGATGAGTACCACCTTCAGACAGATCCTCTGCTGCCAGCACAGTGACAACACCAACAGCACCATGGAAGGCTCAGATTTCTCTACTTCCTTCTTCAAACACACCATCTTGGCTGAAGTTCACAGCAATGACCACTCTGTGGTTTAGAAAGGAAATTAAGATGCAAAGCCAACTGTCCTTTACAGAGAGATGGACTGCCTTCGCCCAGGCAATTGCCAGGGCAAAGTGGGAAGTGAGAGAGGAGAGAAAGAAATTCTTGTACTTCAACACTAACTAATGGCAGTATTTGTTCCTAGACCCCAAGAGACTTGATATTTATTGAAAATTAGCTGATGTGACAACTTTCTTCCTGATCCTCATTCCTTTGAAAGTAGAAAGTGTAGTTCTTGTGATGGAATTGAGGAATGGACTCTGGAATGTCCATTTAAATTACACTAACTAGACTTGAAAAGATTTTCTGTGGTTTGTTGCAAGTCAGAATAAATTCTGACGAATTAAAGCCACAACTTCATTTACATACAGGCTTCTCTTTTTCTTTTTTAAGGATGCATTTCATTTTTTTTTCTCTTCTTTTTTTTATTGGTTGTTCAAAACATTACAAAGCTCTTGACATATCATATTTCATACATTTGATTCAAGTGGGTTTTGAACTCCCAATTTTACCCCAAATACAGATTGCAGAATCACGTCGGTTACACATCCACATTTTTACATAATGCCCTATTAGTAACTGTTGTATTCTGCTACCTTTCCTATCCTCTACTATCTCCCCTCCCCTCCCCTCCCATCTTCTCTCTCTACCCCATCTACTGTAATTCATTTCTCTCCTTGTTTATTTTCCCATTCCCCTCACAACCTCTTATATGTAATTTTGTATAACCATGCAGGTCTCCCTCCATTACCATGCAATTTCCCTTTTCTCTCCCTTTCCCTCCCACCTCATGTATCTGTTTAATGTTAATCTTTTCTTCCTGCTCTTCCTCCCTGCTTTGTTCTTAGTTGCTCTCATTATATCAAAGAAGACATTTGGTATTTGTTTTTTAGGGATTGGCTAGCTTCACTAAGCATAATCTGCTCTAGTGCCATCCATTTCCCTGCAAATTCCATGATTTTGTCATTTTTTAGTGCAGAGTAATACTCCATTGTGTATAAATGCCACATTTTTTTTTTATCCATTCGTCTATTGAAGGGCATCTAGGTTGGTTCCACAGTCTAGCGATTGTGAATTGTGCTGCTATGAACATTGATGTAGCAGTATCCCTGTAGTACGCTCTTTTAAGGTCTTCAGGGAATAGTCCGAGAAGGGCAATAGCTGGGTCAAATGGTGGTTCCATTCCCAGCTTTCCCAGGAATCTCCATACTGCTTTCCAAATTGGCCGCACCAGTTTGCAGTCCCACCAGCAATGTACAAGAGTACCCTTTTCCCCACATCCTCTCCAGCACTTGTTGTTGTTTGACTTCATAATGGCTGCCAATCTTACTGGAGTGAGATGGTATCTTAGGGTGGTTTTGATTTGCATTTCTCTGACTGCTAGTGATGGTGAGCATTTTTTCATGTACTTGTTGATTGATTGTATGTCCTCCTCTGAGAAGTGTCTGTTCAGGTATTTGGCCCATTTGTTGATTGGGTTATTTGTTTTCTTATTGTTTAATTTTTTGAGTTTTTTGTATACTCTGGATATTAGGGCTCTATCTGAAGTGTGAGAAGTAAAAATTTGTTCCCATGATGTAGGCTCCCTATTTACCTCTCTTATTGTTTCTCTTGCTGAGAAAAAACTTTTCAGTTTAAGTAAGTCCCATTTGTTGATTCTTGTTATTAACTTTTGTGCTATGGGTGTCCTATTAAGGAATTTGGAGCCCGACCCCACAATATGTAGATCGGAGCCAGAGTCTCAGACTCAGACGCAGGGTCTCTGATTTGATATCTAGGCCCTTGATCCACTTTGAGTTAACTTTTGTGCATGGTGAGAGGAGGGGATTCAGTTTCATTTTGTTGCATATAAACATGTTTATGTCTACCAGTATGTTTATGATGGATAAGAATAGTCTGTTAAACTACCATAATTTCATTTTCCCCTTATGTAGGAAAACTGTAAAATAAATTAGTTTTTGTTTAAAAAGTATGCATGAAATGCATATGTTTTGCTTAAAAAGATAAAAGAATTTTAATTTTAAATCTTCTAGGAAACAAAATATCCTAATTGTCAAAACAAGTATATGGCTATGAAAGAAACAATGTTCTAATCACAACATTATATTTTTATTAAAGTGTTGTGACAAAACAAATAGGGAATATAAGTTTATTATTGAAATAATATGTACTCTAAAAAGTCATAGAAGATGAAGCACAGTAATTTTGTGCCTGCACATTTACAATATCCAAGAACATTGTTTTTTTAAATTTTTTTGTTGTAGATAAACACAATACCTTTATTTCATTTGTTTATTTTCATGTGGTACCGGGGATCAAACCCAGTGCCTCACACATGCTAGGCAAGTGCTCTAACACTGAGCCACAACCATGGCCCCTCCAAGTACATTCTTATTGCCTGTTCATCGAAGGAAATTTTTTAAAGAATATTTTTAGTTGTAGATGCACACGATACCTTTGTTTTATTTATTTATTTTTATGAGATGCTGAGAATTGAACCAGTGTCTCATACATACAAGTCAAGTGCTCTACCACTGTGCTACAACCCCAGCTTCAGAGAAGATTTTTAATGGTCTGTTTTTCTGGGTTATAAAATAATATTTGTTGTAGAAAACTTGAAAATTGCAAAAATATGTAAAAAAGAAAAAAATTATCATTAATATCACAAGCCAGAAGTAACCATCTTTAACATTTCCCTCATGTATACCTATATGTATATTACATACATTTTACAAAATTGGGATCAGATTGTAAACAGTTTTAAAACTTGCTTTTTTAGGTTGCAGAATTGCCAGATTTTCCTATGCATTAAAAATTTTACCCCCAAAAAATTATTTTAGTGGCCATGTAATATTCCATTTAATGGATGCAACTCAGTTCATTTAACCAACCCCATATTGTTGACTATTTAGGTTATTTCTCATTTTCACTATTATAAAGTGGCAAAAAAATGTGTACATAAACCTTTGACTATATTCATCATTTACATGGGATCTATTCCCATGAAGAAATTTTTAAAATATAAAATGTCTTCTGGTGCATTTACTTTCTATATAAAAAAGGATTTCCTGCTTTTGTACTGCACGGGATAGCAATTGTGAGTAAAACCAGTTAATTTACTTTCTTACAAAAGAAATGCAGAGGTTACATTAGTTGAGAGTGATTTATTTATTTATTTATGGTATTGGTGATTGAACCCAGCAGCAATCAACCACTGAGCTACTTCCCCAGCTCTTTTTATGTTTTATTTTGAGACAGGGTCTTGCTAAGTTGTTTAGGCCCTTGCTAAGTTGCTGAGACTGGCCTTGAACATGTGATCCTCCCTCCTCAAACTCCCAAGTGGCTGAGATTACAAGCATGCACCACCATGCCCAGTTCGAGTGAGCTTTTTAAAAAATATTTATTTATTTATTTATTTTTGCATTACAATTCTTAATATACCATTATATCATAATTTATCATATCTCTGATTATATTAGAGTGAGCTTTTAGTATTATAAAATGGATTAGAAACAGTCAAGGATCACAATAATCAAGATACCCCAATATACCTATCAATTCCAAATTTTGTTTGCAGACTAGTTTTCTCTCTCCTGGTGACCACAATTGTAATGAGAATTGAAGAAAATACAAAGAAATCCAAAGTGCCAGGTGAATAAAGGATTGGTGTGGTTAAGTAGCTTGGGCCCTTCTGTCTATAGCAAAGAGATTGGGTGTGTCTATATGTGCCTGGCCATCCTAGGTGATACCTGTTTAATACAGTGTCAAGGTTAAGTAGTGATTTGCATCAGTTTATTACAACATGGAAACAGGAAGTAACAGAGTATGGAAGCAGGTACAAGGAGGTCAGGAGGACATCTAAGAGAAAGAAGAATGGCGTCTAAGAAGGAGGAAGTCAATACACAGACAGCATTTGAGAGGGCAGACTTGTGAAAGAAATATGGAAAGTGAAGAGAATATGGAGAACCATCTAGCAGAAAGGTGTTTGCACATTATACAAAATGCAAAACATCTTAAATTGGAAGTGAAAGAAATGAACTTGGACTTTTACTGATGTGCCAATTTTTATTGAGGAGATATGGACTATTTGAGATTAAAAGCAGTATGCAATTCAGTTAATAGCCATTGTATTTTCCGTTTTTTCTTTTTTTCCTGGTCCTTTTTAGTTACACGTGGCAGTCGATTCTATTTTGACATAATTATATAAGCTTGGAATATCTCTTGTACTAATTCAGACCCCAGGACCTCTCCTTCCCCTTCCCTCTTCCTACCCCTGCTCTCATCCCTCTATTGATCTTTCTGCCATTTACCCATAGTTATGTTTGAAAATTAATTTCTGGATATACATGATGGTGAGATTAACTGTGGTATATTCATATATGTACATACAAAGTACATAGGAAAGTTATGTCGAATAGGTGGCCAAGTCACTGGGTCTGGCAACTACAGTCATGGGAAGCAGAGAAAGAAAAGTCTAGATAAATAGGGACAGAGCCAGCAGTTTGATTGTGGTGGTAGTGGGATAAAACACTTTGTCTCTGAGGCTCAAACACATGCTGCCCGGTAAGAGTCCACTCCCCAGATACCCAGGTGATTGTTAGTTTCAAGAATCAGCTTGGCTATGCTATGGTGCCCAGCTGTTTGTTAATGGTTAGTCTAGATATTGCTATGAAAGTTTTCTGTAGATGTGATTAATATTTAAAATCAGCTGTCTTTAAGTAAAGGAAATTACCCTCAGTAATGTACATGGGCCTGATCCATTATTCATTAGAAGACCTTAAGAACAAAAATTGAGGTTTCTTAGAAAGAAGGAAATCTGCCCAAGACTCTAATAGTGAAATTCTACCTGAGTTTCTAGTCCACCCTCTGGATTTTGGATTTGCCAGCTTCCACAGTCACGTAAGCCAATTCCTGGATCTCTCTTTGTTCTAGTTTCGCTTATTTTTTAATAATATTTTTAGTTGTAGATGGACACAATACCATTATTTTATTTTTATTTTTTTACCTTTATTTGTTTTTATGTGTTTGCTGAGGATTGAACCCAGGGCCTCGCGCTTGCTAGGCGAGCGTGCTACCACTGAGCCACAACGCCAGCCCAAGCAACTGTTTTTTTTTTTTTTTTCCTATTATTTTTTTTTTTAGTTGTAGATGGACACAATACCTTTATTTTGTTTATTTATTTTTTATTTTTATGTGGTGCCAGGGATCGAACCCAGTGTCTCACACATGCTAGGCAAGCGCTCTGCCACTGAGCCACAGCCCCGGCCCCCTTTGTTTTTTTAACATGGTGCTGAAGATCAAACCCAGTGCCTCACACATGCTAGGCAAGTGCTCTACCACTGAGCTACATACAGTTCAGTCCTTCTCTTAATTTTTATTTGTTCTTTTTAGATATACATGATGGTAGAGTGTATTTTGACATATTATACAAACAGAGTATAATGTATTCTAATTAAAATCCCATTCTTGTAATTATACATGATGTGGAGTTTCACTGGTCATGTATTCATATATGAACATAGGAAGGTTTCTGATTCATTCTATTGTCTTTTCTATTCCCATTCCCCCTCCCTTCCCTTCATCCCCCTTCATCTAATCCAATGAACTTCTATTCTTCTCTCACCACCTCTTATTGTGTGTTAGCATCTGCATTCAGCCTTTTTCCAGGGGTGATTAGCTTATTTCACTTAGCAGGATAGTTTCCAGTTCCATCCATTTAACCAGCAAATGCCATAATTTCATTCTTCTTTCTGGCTGAGTAATATCCCATTGTGTATCATACTACATTTTCTTTATCTATTCATCTGTTAAAGGGCACTTAGGTGGTTCCATAGCTTATCTATTGTGAATTGAGCTGCTATAAATAATGATGTGGCTGTGTCACTATAGGATGCTGGTTTTATATGCATTGGGTATATGCTAAGGAGTGGGAAAAGTGTGTCAAATGGTGGTTTCAATCCAAGTTTACTCAAGAATCTCCATACTGCTTTCCAGAGTAGTTGCACCAATTTGCAGTCCACCAGCAATGTATGAGTGAACCTTTTTCCTCCACATCCTTTACAACATTTATTGTTACTTTTATTCTTGATAATTGCCATTCTGACTGAGATGAAATCTCAGTGTAGTTTTAACTGGCATTTCTGTAATTGCTAGAGATATTGAACATTTTTTTTATATAATTTTGGCCATTTGTATTTCTTCTTCTGTGAGGCACCTCTTCAGTATTTTGCCCATTTATTGATTGGGTTTAAATCTCTTAATTTATATATTTCCTATTGGTTCTGTTTCTGTGGAGAACTCTGACAGATATATATCCCATGGCCTGTTCCCTTTGGCAGTGACCACTTATTGTGGTTATAGGAAAATGAGCATGACCCTTTCCCTGCCACCTGTTTCATATCTGTGTGTACCCTGGGGCAGGCTCTTGAGCCTCTCTGGACCTTAGTTCTTCTTATGTCAAATGGGTATATTTGATCCCTACCATACTTGCTGGTATTCAGAATAGCTTCCATCTGGAATGGCATAGGTCCCAATCAATCAGAATGCATGCTGGTCAAAAACCAACTGATCATCCTCACAGTTGAAGAATCAGCAGCTCATTGTGAGACTCTCTTGTGTGTGAGCACTTGTTTCATATTCTTACTCCAAAGCTGTGCTTCTCAATAACTTGTAGGAATATGTGTTTTTAACAAGTTCTCCAGAGATTCTGATTATCAAAGAAAACTGGGAAAGGCAGAAATCATGCCCAGGAACTAATAGGCATGGTGGGTTCTTACTATATTTTAGCCATAACTTCTTCCCATCAAGATCCCTCAGAAAAGGTGTTAGTTAATGAGTCATGCCTTCCCTGGAACAAGAACAAACAACTGATGGGATACTCAGATTCAGAGAAAATATGCAAAGGTTTCTAGTCACACTGTATTGTGTGAACTGCAGTTGATGGGGCTGGGGCATTTTTCCCATAATGAAGAGAATAAATAGAGTGATATTATATTGGCCAGGTGGCCTCTGAAGTTCCATTCTAGTTCAGAAACCTGGGTTCAATCTGACTTTCTCAGAAAGTAGCTATGCAATTATGCATAAAACATCAACCTCTCTAAACTCCCATTTGTTTATGTGTAAAAGAGACAATAATATTTGCTCAATTTCTCTCCCTGTATGTTTTGATAATCAAATGGAATGAGATACCAAAAAGGTCACTGAGATCAGCTAGTCCAACTCCCTCATTTTAGAGATGGGGAGACTAAGGCCCCAAGAGAAAAAAGAAAATGCTCAAGGTCTCCAAACTACCATTACTATGGTCTCTCAATGATTACTACATAGAATAAGGACAACTTTGAAGTCAGTCAAACCTGGGTTTCAATTCCTGTCCTTGTACTTACTCTGTGATCTTAAACAAGTAACTTTATCTCTCTGTCCCTCAGTTTCTTTTTTTCAAAATGGTATAAGAATAGTAGCTACCCCATAGGGTTGTGCTGAGTGGTGAATGGCATGGCACACAGGAATGGCTCAACGTGGCCTGGCCGTGCTTTGCTTTTTTTTTCTCTAATCCTACTGTCACCTCAAGACTATCTCCAGATCTCACAGAGTCCCTGCATCTTCTTGACAACATGGCAAGTGTTACAGAGGGATTGCATCATGGGGGAGGAGGCTGTGTCTTTCTGCAGATAGATCACCGTTTTCCTCCAAAGAGTAGATCTATGCTCACGTATTCAAGTAGGTGCTAAGGTCCATTGCGCTAAGAAAATCTACTGAGTCCAAATGAATTGCCAGTCCCCCCAAATAATTGGATTAGTGATACTTGGGATGCCTGTGAGTTTTTCTGGGCCCACTGCCATGAAAAATCTGTTTTCCAAAGAACATATAATACATCTCTTCTCAGCCTGGTCTTAGTTCAAACTTTCATGTTAAATGGGGAAACAGTCCTTCCTTCCTCTAACTAGACAATTTTAGCGTGGGCATTACATAGGAAATCAGGTGCTGAATGTGGATCACAGAGGTTAAAAACCCAAGTACTACCTCCAGAATCACATGATAATGATTCTGGTTGAAGGTCCATTTGGCCAGGATATATGTGAAAAAATCCTGCTATAATAACTTGCTCAGAAAACAATTTTTATGCCCTTTAACTCTCTGCTAGGAATTAACTCTAATAGAGTAATTTTAAATTAATTATTTAATTAACTGTGGTGCTGAGTATTGAACCAAGGGCCTTGTGCATGTGAAGCAAGCACTCTACCAACTGAGCTACATCCCCAGCACCAAAATGTATTTGTTTGAAAATATTTATTGGGAATTTGGATACATAGGTGATAAGAACTTTGGGGGGGAAAACAAAATAAAGCAGATTCTTTACATGGAGGCATTTCCAAATTGTAGCTTTTGCATAATTACATTAATTTTCTTACATTCAGGTATCAAATACATTTTGGTATATTAATTGGGAAGAATTTATACATTCATTAAAACAATAAATGCAAAGACTATGGAACAACAAATATCAGTGTTTATGAAATAATATTAAGGAAAAAAGTGGCATCCAGCTGTGTATACACTACAATTACAATTATGTAAAAAGTGTCTGTATATATGAATAAAAATTGAAAGGGGGTCTAGAGAAAAAAAATCAGGATGTGGGATTATGGGTAGATCTAATTCCTTATAAAATATTTTTTAATTCTATGTTAATTAGACATTATTTAAATGGAAAGTCAAAAATATTCCCAACTAGGGTAACAGGAATAAAAGATGAGGAGCACAATGGTTGCCTGAATGCTGAGTTAAAGAGCTGTGTAAGGAAAATGATTCTCTGCCACTTATTTGAAAACTAACTTCCATTTGTGTTTGGGGGAATAGGTATTGGTAACCCACAATGATACATCTTAGAATTTTTTAGGGCGGGGACAGTACCAGGGATTGAACTAAGGGGCACTCAACCACTGAGCCACATCCCCAGAACAATTTTGTATTTTATTAGAGACAGGGTCTCACCGAGTTGTTTAGCTGCTGCTGAGGCTGGCTTTGAATTCGCGATCCTCCAATCTCTGCCTCCGGAGCTGCTGGGATTACAGGCATGTGCCACCACAGTTGGCTAATCTTAGAATTTTTCTAAGAACCAACTGAAGCTTAAGGCCATGTATATTGTATGCTGTACAACTTTAAGAGGATGTCTTTTACATTGTGGCCCATATAATGGTGTTTCCTGGGGTTGTAGAGTACACAATTAAAAAATATAATATATTGCAGCCCTGCCAAGACCTAGTATTACTAGCCATGACTGGTTTGGGGCATGCCTTGTTCATCTAGCATATCCCTGATTGTAAAAGCTACATTGAGATATAATTCAAGTACCATAGAACCACCCATTTAAAGTGTACAATTCAATGGTTTTACTACATGTACAGAATGGACAACCATCAGGATAATTAATTTTAGACCTTGTTATAACCCCATGAAGAAATCTTGTATCCTTTAACTATCACCCTAAGTCCCCACCCCCTCCAATCCTAGGCCATTATCATTATAATTTCTGCCTCTATAGATTTGCCTTTACTGAACATTTCATGTAAGTGGAACCATAGCAATAGCTATTCTTTTGTTACTGGCTTCTTTCACTTGTCATAATATACTGATATGGGCTGGGAATTGTAGCTCAGTGGTAGAGTGCTTGCTTTGCACATGTGAGGCCCTGGGTTCAATCCTCAGCACCACATAAAAAATAAACAAATAAAAATAATGTACTGATATATTCTACAACATAGATGGGACCTTGAAAACATAATGCAAGTTTTTGAGTGGACATGGGCTTTCATTTTTCTTGGGTGTATACATAGAAGTGTAATTGTTGGGTTAAATAGTAATTTTAGGTTTTAATTTTAAAAAAATTTAGGTGTAGTTGGACATAATTCCTTTATTTTATTTATTTATTTTTATGTGGCACTGAGGATTGAATTTAGCACCTTGCATGTGCTAGGTGAGCGTTCTGCCACTGAGCTATAACCCCAGGCCTTAGGTTTCAATTTTTGAAGGACTACCAGACTGTTTTGCAAAGTGGCTGTACTAGTTTATTTTTCCACCATAAATATATGAGGGTTTGATTTCTCCACATCCTTAATAACACTTGTAAAAACACGTTGTGATTTGTATTTGTATTTCCCAGTGACTAATATTAAACATCTTTTCATGTACCTGTAGACCATATATAAATCTTCTTTAGAGAAATATCTATGCAAATATTTTGTTCCCTTTTCAGTTGGGTTATTTATCTTTTATCATTAAGTTGTAAGTGTCCTCTATATATTTTAGATACAAGTCTTTCATCAGATATATGGTTTGTATACAGCTTACCTCACTCCTTGGATTTTATTTTCACTTTCTTAATAGCTTCCTGTGAAGCATAAAACTATCTTCATTTTGATGAAGTCCAATATATCCATTATTTTTCTTTTGATCTGTATGCTTTCAGTTTCATGTCTAAGAAACTATGTTTTCTTCTAATATTTTATAAGATTAGTGCTTACATTTAGGTCTTTTTGCATTTTGAGTTAATAGTTGTATATAGTATGAGACAGGTGTCCAACTCCATTTGATTGTATGTAGATATCCAGCTGTTCTTGCACTTTTTTGGGGGGGTACTAGGGATTAAACTCGGGGCTCTTGACCACTGAATCATATCCCCAGCCCTATTTTGTATTTTATTTAGAGACAGTATGAGTTGCTTAGCACCTTGCTGTTGCTGAGACTGGCTTTGAACTTGTGATCCTTCTGCCTCAGCCTCCTGAGCCACTGAGATTGCAGGCATGCATCACTGCTCCTGGCTGTTCCTGCACTTTCTGTTGAAGAGACTATTCTTTCTCAATTTAATTGTTTCACACCCTTGTCAAAAATCACTGGACTATAAATATGAGAGTTCATTTCTTTACATTCAATTTTATTCCATCAATTTATATCTATCATTATACTACTACAACAGTGTCCTGATTATTTGTAACTTTGAAATCGGAAAAAACAAGCTCTTCAATTTTGTTCTTCTTAATCAGACTACTTGGCTTATTCTAGATCCCTTGAGTTTCCATATGAATTTAAGAATTCCTTTGTCAACTTCTGCAAATAAAGAAGCTGGAATTTTGGTAGGATTTCTATTGAATCTGTTACTTTGGAGGGTATTTTCATATAAACATTAGTAAGTTTTCTTTGGAGGTTACTTTGGAGGGTATTACCATATAAACATTAGTAAATTTTCTCACCCATGAGCATGGAATGACTTCCCATTAATTCAGGTGTTCTTTAATTTCTTTCAACAATGTTTTGTAGTTTTCAATGTGTAAGTCTTAAACTTTTTTGGAGGGGTACTGGGGATTGAACTCAGGAGCACTCAACCACTGAGCCACATCCCCAGACCTATTTTGTATTTTATTTAGAGACAGGCTCTCACTGAGTTGCTTAGCGCCTCGCTGTTGCTGAGGCTGGCTTGACCTTGCGATCCTCCTGCCTCAGCCTCCCAAGCTTCTTGGATTATAGGTATGTGCCACTATGCCTGACTAAGCCTTAAACTTTTAATTGGACATTTGAAGTTTCAGAATACAGTAATGGTAAGGTACAATAGAGCACCTTATCAGATCAACACAATGCATGTTGAGATGACAAGTTGATTATTCTGTGAAGACCTAAGTGTTATCCTAAGGTCAAACACAATATTTTTTACTACATTGTGGCTGTGGGACCTTGGAAAGTTACTTAATCCATTGGAGCCTTAGTCTCCTCATTTTCAAAAAGAATATTTTATTGCCTCATAGGGTTGTTGAGAAATTTTAATATGAAAATGCATCCAAAACACCTAGTGGAGTTCTGGCTCATGCTAAAACAACAAAAATATTGATTTCCATTCCCATTCATTACCCTCAGAAGTTGTTGTTTGATAACCATTTTGGACAGTTCAAGATTAAAAAAAAAACCCTTTCATTTCTATTCTAACTTTTTTGAGGACACAATACATATACATGCAGTTTCTCTCATACTGTATATATCATTTCAGTTTTACAAATACTGAAAAATATTTAAAGATCTATATGTTGTAAATGGGAAAATATCCTATGTTTGTAGAAATGATAATTTAATATTATTAAGATGACAATGATCTCACAGATTCAATGCAGTCCTCATCAGAGTACAACTTGTTTCTTTGTACAATTTGCCAAGATGATGTTAAAATTCATAGGGAGACTCAAGGGACCCATAATAACCAAAATAATCTCAATAAGGATGAGCAAACCTGGAGGGCTCATACTTTCTAAGTTTGAGTTACTACAAAGCAAGAGTAATCATAAAAATAGTCATAAAGATAAATAGAAGTAAGTTGAGTGTCCAAAAATAAACTTTCATATTTATAATCAACTGATTTTTTACAGGAGTGCCAAGGAATTAAATGGGGGAAATACTAGCGTTTTCAACAAATGTGCAGAAACAACTGGGTAACTACATACAAAATAAAGGAGGCAGACTCTACCTCACATCATATATAATAATTAGTATAAAATGGACCAAAGACCTTTATTTAAGAGCTAACGCTATAAAACTCTGAGAAGAAAACAGGGGTGAATCTTTTGTGGCCTTAGATTTGGCAATAGTTTCTTAGATGTGACATCTAAAGCACTGGCAACAAAAGAAAAAATACGTAAATTATCTGTTTGCAAGTTTGTGATTTCTTGTTTTCTAAAGGACACTAGTGATGAACGTGAAAATACAACCCACACAATGAGAGAGGTTTACAAATTAACATCTGGCAATGGTGTAACATCCAGAACATATAGATACTCACAAGTCAATAATGAAAAGACAGAGATGGACAAAGGATCTGAATCAATAATTTTCCAACAAAATGGTCAATAGGCACAAGAAAAGATATCCAATGTCATTATCATTAGGAAAATACAAATCAAACCACAATGACATACAATTTTACACCTACTAGAATGGCTATAATTAAAACAGATGGATCAAAACAAGCATCGGTGAGGAAATGAAGAAATTTGAAGCCTAATATGTTGCAGGTAAGAGTATAAAATCATTCAGCCACATTAGAAGACAGTCTGGCGGTTCCTCAAAAAGTTACACCTAGTGGCTAGGGCTGTAGCTCAGTGGCAGAGCACTTGCCTAGCAAGTGTGAGGCACTGGGTTCGATCCTCAGCACCACATAAATTGAAACAAATAAATTAAAGGCATGCTGTCCATCTATTTCAACTACAAAAAATTACAAATATGAAAAAATGTTATACTTAGAATGATCATACAGTCCAACAGCAATTCTAGTGCTAGGTGTATACCCAAGGATAATGAAAGCTTATGTCTGCAAAAAACTTGTACTGAGATGTTTATAGCAACATTTATTCATAATATTGAAAAGTAGAAACAACCCATTCATCAACTGGTGAGTGAATAAAGTATGGTAGAAGCATACAATCAAGTATTATTCAGCCATAAGAAGAAATGACACACTGACATATTATGCAACATGAATGAACCTTGAAAATATTATGCTTAATGAATGAAACTGATCACAAATGATCACATATAAGATCCCATTCATATGAAATGCCCAGAAGAAGCCAATCTACAGAAACAGAAAACAGATTAGTAATCACTGCTAATGGCCAGTGGGCAAGAAGAGTGAATAATGTCTGCTAATGCAGATGGGATTTCTTTATGGATTATTGAAAATGTTCTAAAAAGGATTGTCCTAATGTTTGTAAAACTCTGTGAAAATTAAAAAAAAAACACTGAAATGTAGACTGCAAATATGGGAATTGTAATGTTATATGAATCATATCTCAAAGGTTTCACTCAAAGTCTTCAGCACAGCTCACCTGGAGAAGTGGCAAGTTAAGCAGGTAAATGTAATTTGTTGTACTCTAAATTCTAGAAACAAAGATTGTGTCCTTTATGCTTTGGCAGTGCATGTGCTTATTAAAGTTCCTTATGTGACCAATGTTAAAAGTAATCATAGTAAAAATGATGCAGAATCTTAGAATCATTCATTGGTTTTTAACTAGGTAGTAGAGAATATTCAAAATAAAGAATTGTCAAAAATTTTTAATGTTAGTTTTTATAGTATCAAAAACTAAATAAGAACCTTCAGGAAAAATAAATTATGTACGTCTCCAAGAACCTAGGTATGTGGGAAGCCCATCAATTGAATAATGCAGGTCCCTTTGACTCAGTGCGAAAAATGTTTACTTCTGAGATTCCCTGGGGTTTGGACAGCTGACAACTAGGCCTGGATAAGTTAAGCCTGCTCTAAAGACCCCAGAGATGGTAGCATGCTTGAAACAACTTCAGGGCTTAAGAACTAACTAGAGAATCACAGAACAACCAGTTTTCCCTAAGGATCATAGAACTACTGAGAAGAGCACTAGAATTGGAGTCTTTTTTTTTCCAAAGTAAATATGTCAAACACTATTTCTTATTGAAATACAAAGAGATATTTTTCAGTGATTTTTCTCCCAACAAGATCCCAATGTCTGATTTGAACCCAGTCTGGTGGGGTATATTCAGAAACAAATGTTGGAAAGTCATGATCCCCACTGAAATCACAGATGGCTTCCTCTAAGGGAGAATTCTAAGCAAGTGTTGAAAACTTTTGCAAAGAAAGGTACAAATGTTGTGGTCATTTCTACGACATGTTGATTATTGTAAAGAACACTGTTGGACCTCCAGTGCTACCAACTATCAGCTCTTGGTTATATGCCCATTCTAAGAACTCTATTAGAGCCAGCCAATTTAAGGTGGGTCTGTCAAGTATTCTTATGCACACCGATTATTAAAGATCTGATTTCTTAATTAGGAAGATCTTAGGTAGATTTCCTGAAGTTAAATATTAGCAAGAAAGGCTTCAACACCAGGTTTATTAGAAGGACCCTATATTAGGCTACGAAAATGGCAAAGCATGGTTATCAAATTTCAGTGGGTATGTTGAAAATGCAGATTATGTATGTTGGGCATGGTGGTACATGCCTGTAATCCCAGAGGCTCAGGTGGCTGAGGCAGGAGGATCTTGAGTTCAAAGCTAGCCTCAGCAATTTAGCAAGTCTCTTAGTAATGCAGTGAGACCCTGTCTCTAAATAAAATATAAAAAAAAGGCTTGGGATGTGGCTCAGTAGTTAAGGCCTCCTGGGTTCAATTTCCAGTACCAATAATAAAAAAGAAAGAAAATGCAGATTTGCAGATTATTTGGCCAAATGCTCAGAGGTTCTAACTAGATAGGTCTGGAAGTGGGGGCCAAGAAATATTCATTTTTCAATAAAGATTCTGATGTAAGAGTTTTAAGAACAACACTTTGAGAACCACTACTATCTCTGAAAGGAAGAAGTTTCTAAAGGTAGGACTTGGGAGTTATTTATAATGCTAGACTCAAGGCTGGAGCTCCTGCAAGGTCTTGTAATAGCTAACATTTTCTGAGTCTTAAAATTCAAGCCATTCCAGAGCGTATTATAAACATTCTCATTTGTTCCTTATGGTCCTATGCTCACTTTGCAGATGAGGAAACTGAGGCACAGAGAGATGAAGTCACTTTCCCTACTGCCTACAGCTAGTTAGTACCAGATGGTTTGGCACTTGCACTTATACACATAACCACTTCACCATGCTAATACACCTGGTGTTCTTGTGTATTGATCACTTCTCTCTGAGTTTGGAAAGTAGTGGGATGGGGGGAGATGGGCAAAGAGTGTTAAAGCCAAAAGGGGCTATTCCAGATACCTCATTTTACAGTCATAGCTGTGAAAACTGAGGCGCTTCTGAGCATCTAATATAGGACCAAAAGACGCCTTGACTTTTCATTTCTCATGTGTTCTCTTTGATGGCAGCCCTTTTCACTCTTCAACTGATAAAGACAATGGGATTGCTTCGGTGTAATGGAAAATACGTAGATATTGAAACCAAACCTTGTTCAGATTCTGGCTGTGTCTAGCCAGCTGTGCGACGTAGGGCAAATAACTTTCTTTGGAGCTCTGATTCCTCACCTATCCAATTGAAATGACAATAATATCCCCCTGTCCTGGGGATAATTCACATAGTCTATCATATTTTATGGCAAATAGTAGAAGCCCATAGATGGTAAGTAGTTACTGTTTCTCATTTCTTTTCTCCTCCTGTGGCATGTTGAATAGGAGTCTGCTTAGAAATGAGGAGGTTGTCTAGCACCCCAGTGTACTTGTTATGCTTGACATTGTTCACTTACCCATTTTGAGAAAAGAGGTATCACCCTTTTGGACATTGTATTTGAAGTAGAGATTTCAGGTCCTGTATAAACAGTGTCCACTGAAATCCTAATATTACATGTAGCTCCCTCAGAAACTTTAAGCACTAAAATTCGTAACCCTGAAATGCTTAACTAGAACAATTCCATTACTCCATAAGCTAGATTTTCTATCCCAAGTTAGCAGAAGAACAAATAGGATGGATATTTCTATCCAAGGATAGACTCTCAATGGAACATCCCATTTTTCTAAGCAATCAGATTACCATTGTAGAAAACTTAAGAAGTACATAAAGCCAGATTCCATCTTAACTAGTAGGCAATTGGCTTGGAACTATTTCAGTAAGATTCCGTGGAAGTACACCTTGCAGAGGACTTCTGGTTATGTTATTGGGTGTTTTGTTTGTTTGTTTGCAGTGCTGGGGATCAAATGCAGAGCCTTGCACATGCGAGGCAAATGCTTCACCATGGAGCTACACCACCAACCCCTAGTTGGTTGCTTATATCTCCTTACATCTAGAAAGTGCTCAAGGGGTATTCAGGTTGTGTGGAATTTCCACACTTTTCTCTTGCCATAAGAGCTCGGAAGGAGTTAGCTGGGTCTAAGATTGGAATTTTCTCCAGTGGTGCTTACAGAATTTAAGAAACAGTCTATAAGTAGAAATGCCTTCTGCTTTTTCCCTCACATCTATAATCAAACACAGCTTACCGCTAACCTCATTGTAGCAAAAAGATAGGGCATCTGCTTCATTTTTCAACTGTAAACTTCAGCTTGCCATATACTAGGCAGTTATACAAACATTAGCCATAGAACCAGATAATCCTAAAGCAAAGGGCATCCAGGACTCTGCAGATTCCTTGGATACATAATTCTCTTTGGAACGTGACAAAATGAAATTCCCCATGTAAATGCAGAATTTAAGTCGTATAAAGTACTGCATGGTGGGCATAATTCTATACACGTTACATTTATTTACTCATTTAATCCTCATAGCACAACTTTCAAGAAGATACTATTATTTTCATATCTGTTTTACAGATGAGGAAACAGAGGCAGACAAACTAAGTAACTTGCTCAGGATCATGCTGCTAATAAAAGTCACAGTACTCAAAATTGAACATTACTGATTGCAGCAAGTATGCACTAGTTCAGTCTTTGTTTTTAATAGGTCATTCTCTTGTGTAGCTGTACCAGAATCTTAAAAAATTGGCAGTGCTGAGTGTGTCAGCAAGGTCAATATGTGTTAAGAGTCAGAGGAATGCTTTCTGCACTGACTAGGATTCAATCAGGCCCTCAGCAATGCAAATACAGTCTGTTATTTGTATCCTTCTAGTCAGGGTTCATGAAGATGATTTGGGTATCTGTTCTCATTTGGACAATTTTATGAAGTCAATATAATCTAGGCATCCAAAGGCAAGCAGAGCACTGGTCAAGCCATCCCAAATCTTCCTGTCTTTCCTAATCTCGACTGAGGAAATGTTTCCTCTGAGGACCGATATGGAATTTTTAAAAGCAAATCTCTAACCAGAGACATCAAGAAGTATAACCTAGTCTCAGTAACTTCCTATTGGAGATATTCGAGGAAATATCTATTTATATCTGCAATCTAAGGATTGATATTTGTTTATTTCATTATTTAACATATCTATTAAGTGCCTACTACATGGGGACCATAGGGATATAGTCAGAAAGAAGATAGACAAATCTCTACCCTTGGGAATTGTTCACTTAATGTTCAGTATGTTTTTGAATTCTATTCTTTTTAGAATTATAATCTCTTTTTTTAGAATTATAATCTCATATATCAGTCATATATCAGGCAAAATTAACTTTTCCTCCTCTAAGATATTCTTGTTAGGTATTTTGGTCACAGTGATGAAGCTGACTAACACACACTTGGGGATGGCAGACTTGGACAATGCAGCTTTCTTAGATGAATGGAAATTCCCAAAGAGCTGTCTTTAAGCAGCACCTCCAGCAACTAGGGGAACATGTACTTTAGTCCTCAAAGGAGATTTGGACCATGCATGACAGCATCCACTACAGAAAGATAGGACTCCAATCCACGAGACCTTGTCCAGATCTCACATTCTATGATCCTAAGGATATAGGGGGCTGGTAATGCCACTGCTGCCTGCTGTGCTAACCAGACACCATATGTATGGTGAATGCCCAGTGATAATGGTACTCTAGGAGACTGATTTCTAGGAGGTTATACAATGCTCCAAATACACAAAACACTTTGACTTAAAGGCTCTACTTTTCTCTTCAATCTTCCACATGCATCCCATGGGTTCTGTGGGCTCTGCCCACCTAAGGAACTTCAGAGTCTATGTTGGTGCTTTGAGTACCATCAGAGTCTTCAGTCTTCTCCAGAAATAATACAGGTGCAACTACATCCTCTACAATCTTTGAGATCAGGATTTTGCAAACCTTCTTGAGAGCTGAACCTGGTCCTTGCAATATTAATCAAGAGGTTCCTGATTTGTGAGGGAGCTGTAGGCAAAGGAATGCCACAGCTGAGATAAGCAATTTCTAAGTTGGTCCTGCCACCTGGTGGTCATATATCAGACATGCAAACTAGAACCCTGGGATTTGATTAATACTCAGGAAAAGGTATCTTCTATATGGGCTCCTCCCTTACACCTGGCAATGAATAAAACACTTCAAAGTTTGGATATAAGTTATCTCAAAACCTTTCTCCATGAGTTATTCCTTCCCGGGAAAGTCTACCAGTGTTTCAAGCCCCAACTCAGATACCTACCTTCAAAGAAGCTTTCCCAGTCAACCCAGCAGTCAGACCTTCCTTCCCCTGGGCTGCCTTGAAACAGATGGCCTAGTTGCACTAGGGTGAACTGCTTTGTAGGACATCTGGTGAGGCTGAGCTCCTGTGATACTTTTTTTTTGTGTGTGTGTTTATGCTTGTTTTTCTTGCTTCATATGTAATGTTTTCTCAGAAGATTGAGGGTCAACTCTGCCCGTTCACGTCACTCTGTTCCCTGCCTTCAAGTGTTTCAGTCTTACACAAAGGCATATTGGGAGTGAGGATAAAGCTATCAGCACAGTTGGCATTTTGAACCATCATCTTCCTGTCTTCTCTTTCTCACTTCCATCTCACCCTCAGTTTTCATGGTGCCTCTACCTGTCAGAGGCAGGCCTTTGCTGTCCACAGGGTCCCATGATTCATGATCCAATTTAGACATCCTTCTTATACCTTCATTGTCCCTGCTAGTTTGAATAATAACTTGGGCTTGCTTCCAGACTCCTTGCCTCTTACTTTATTTGCAATCATTATTTAGGAATATCAAAACCTTATTTTGTTGGGAACCTAAGAAAACAACCCTTTCCATTCTTGTACCCAACAACTTACCACTTGGGATCATCCAGGTCTCTTAAGTGCACTAAGCAACATGCACAAAGAATATGGTATTTCTGGTCAACCCAGTGTGACCCAGGAAACTCACTCATTCACTCATAACTCTGCTCTACTCAGAACTCCCTCTTTTCCTGCAATTACGGCTTTTGATCTTACTCTTACCTCTTATCACCTGGCACCACTGCCACTCCAGCCATTCATTAGTACTTGGAGAAACTATGGACCGTCAAAGAGGCTCCTCGGCACATCTTGAACTAAGGGGGAGAACATCAGAGTGTGACCTATCATTTGGCTCTTTCCTTTGACACATTATTACCTTCCACTCTATTTGATAGTGCTGAACCTGGTCCTTATCAGGTGCTCCATATTTGTCAAATAAATAAATGGTCTGTTGAGTGGGGAACTTGAGGGTCAATAACTGTGATGCTCAGAGATCACCCTGGCCTTTTGGCTTCAGTTGTTTACCTGCATGCATATTAGCTCTATTTTTTATTGATTACTAGGCAAGAGTCAGAAATACCATAATCATTTTGTCCTTACCATCAGAGGTTATATTTATTGAGTATGTTTTAGGCATCAAGTGTTTTTGCATGATTTGGTAATTGAAGCCTAATGAAAGTCCTGCAAACTAGACACTATTATTATCATTACTATTTTACAGTTAGGAAAACTGAGATATTTTCCTCAGAAAATATCACAATGGTTGAGTGAATGCTTGTAAGTAAGGGGGCAGGACTCAAACACAGGTAGTGGGGCTCCAGAGATTCTGCTCCTACTCACTAGACATTCCTACCAAAGACTCATCATGGTAATTGCTGTTGGCTTCTAGCTCCCTACTTCACTAACTTTCTTCAGTTACTCTTATAAGTTCTACATTTTATAGCTATGTACCTACTTAGACAAGGCCCTGAATTTTTTTTTTTTGTACCAGGGATTGAACCCAGGGGCATTTGACCACTGAGCCACATCCACAGCCCTCTTTTATAATTTAAAGACATGGTCTTGCTAAGTTGCTTAGGGCCTTGCAAAGTTGCTGAGGCTCGGTTTGAAATTGCAATCCTCCTGCCTTGGCCTCCCAAGTCACTGGGATTACAGGCATGTGCCACCCTGAAGGGCTAATTCCCCCAATTTCTGCACATTATGGCACAAATGATTTTACCTGTAACTTTAAAATATATATATTTAGTTGTAGTTGCACATAATACCTTTATTTCATTTATTTATTTTTACATGTTGCTGAGGATTGAACCCAGGGCCTTGCACGTGCTAGGCAAGTGCTCTACCACTGAGCAACAACCCCAGCCCCATTTACCTGTAACTTTTAAACGTAGATATTAGCAGTCATCTTTGACAACTCTAGAAAATACTCCATAGTACTTTCACGGAATAATTAATTTGGGTTACATTATTTCCGTATGATTCCAGCAGGATAAAACAGTTGCAAAACATATGCAGAAAAATGAAAAAAAATGTGGCTTGTGGTATCAGCTAAGATAAAGTAGCTATATTTTAGAAAACATGTGCTCTCAAAATATTAGTTTTTGTTTTAGAAGTGTTCAAAAACATTTAAGTGGATTAATTTATCCACATCCAATGGTAGATGCTGTGGATTTGGATGTGAAGCAGGTATTGCCCTGGACTTCAAATAAATTCCAATTTTAACTTCCAAAGATAAAGGAGATACTTACAAAACACCCAGACTGATCAGAGAAAGTGAAGGAAAACTTCCAGAGGAGGTGATGGGTGAATCCAGTGTGACATCAAAAAGGGCATTTTACCAGGTGGACAAAGGACAAGGAGGAAGGAATTGTAGGAATAGGGACCTAGATCTGCACAGAAGTGTAAGAAGACATGATATGCTTCTTCTCCCCAGTGTTTTCATGGGAATAGGAGTAGTTTAGTTTTCCTGGAGTAAGGTAGAAAGGGATAAAGCAGGGAGAATGCCTAGAGAACTGTCCTGATAGAATTGTGAGATTGTAAAAGAACAAATAGATGCATGAATACAAATCATTCACTCCTTTCTCACCAAATTTAGAATAAAATGCAAATTCCTCATCAAGGCTTACAAGACCCTGTATGACCTAGCCCCTGCCTCCCTCTCTGACCTCATCTCCTACCTGCCCCCCTTCTCATTCTGCTCCAGCCGCACAGGCATCCCTGTAAGTGAAGCAACTTCCTGAAATCTAGGGAACCTCCTTCAATCTCTAGCAGCCTCACCAAGGACTCAGCTATTTCTGTAACCATCAATGTCTGCCTCACCTCTTTTTCTTTCTTCAAGCTCGCCTGTACTCTGTTCATCGCTAGGCCACATGTGCTACCACTTTCTTTCCTCCTTTTCCAGATACCAAACCTAGATGACTGACAGCTCACTGGTAATTTCACTGTAAAGCTTTTTCTCAGGGAAATTTGTGGAAGGGAATCATTCACCGAGTGGGATTACATAGAGGTCTCTTAAATTTTTAAATATTTAATGAGATCGATATGCTATTTATTCTGGTTTGATCATTATATATTGTGATATGTATCAAATTATTAAACTGTACCACATAAATATGTGCAATTATGACATATTGATTAAAACTTTTCAAAAGATGTTTTTCTAATTGCACATAAATGCACACACATTTTCAATTTTACTAAGGGAATGTAAAGTAGGAAACTCATAATTAAGCAAAATAACACAAAATATTAATTTTTCCAAATAAATAAATAAATTGCAAGGGGATGTGGTTTGTAAAACAGACCAACATGGGATTACCTTAAATAGAATCCTAAAATATTAGAGTTAAAGGGTCTTGGGTCACTTCCCTCTCAAGAAAAGAATCCTTTCTAAGTAAACTTTTTTTTTTTTTTTTAGCACAATTACATGTGCTTAGAATACTTCTTGGTACATATTGGGAGATAAATAAGTATGTGTTGAATGAATGCATAACTAAAGGAATAGGTGTTATTTATATAACTTTCAAGAATATAGGCATGAGGCAGGCATGGTGGAGCACATCTGTAATTCCAGCTACTTGGGAGGCTACAGCAGAATAATCACAAGTCTCAGGCCTGGCTAGGCAACTCAGCAAGACCCTGTCTCAAAATAAGTAAAAAAAAATTAAAAGCTGAGGATGTAGTTCACTGGTAGAGTGCTCATGGGTTCAATCCCCAGTACTCAAGACAAAAACAACAACAAACAAACAAACCAGACATTATTCCAACTGATGTTCCAGGATCCAGTTTAGGCTGGGAGGACCCAGTTTGAGAGATTGCTATTGGCTGCAGATTACAATAGTGGGAGGGGTTTTGTTTAAATTTGGTTTTGCTTTTGGGTAATTCATGGGGAGATAAAGGCAAACAATATTTTCTAGTGACAATGATTCCCATCTAAAAATTCTGGATCACCAGTAAAAAGGAAAGAAAGCATGTTCTCACAGCCTTAAGCCATGCAAGTTTTCAGACAGGTGTTTCAGGGAAGACGTATGCATTAGTCAGTTTTCCATACTGTGACAAAATACCTGTGCTAATCAACTTAAAGAGGAAATATTCATTTTGGCTTATGATTTCAGAGGTTTTAGTCCATGGCCACTAGGTCCTGTCTCTTTGGTTCTGTGGTGAGGCAAAATGTTGTGGCAGGTAGAGTGGGCTGAACCAAAGCTGTTCACCTCATTGCAGTACCATAATGCCCTTCAAGGGCACACCTGGTGATCTATCATCTTTTTACCCTGCCTCCTTATGGTTCCATGACCTCCTGATAGCACCACAGGCTGGTGACCAAGCCTTTAACACATGATTTTTGGGGGACAATCCAGATTCAAAATATAACAGCATATTTTCTTATCCAGTATATTCTTGTCCCCCTAAACATTTGATTCATGCCCCTTACCGCATCCCAAGATTCTCGCCGTCTTCATCTTCTTATAGGTGGAGAAGATACCGGTCAAGGTCATTATAATCCTCACAAGCAAAACCCAGACAGTAAATGACAGATATATTGGGGGTCCATGGATCAGATTATGACATTTCTGCTCCCTCAACACCTTGGTGACCAACCTTATGAAGAAAGAGGAGACGTTATCAAATGGGTTAATCAGGCAGTTTTTAGAGTCCCATAGAGACACTTGCCTGTGGCTTTATCTTATTCTGTCCAACATATCTGTGTGTCATATAAATTGATGCCTTCAATACTAGGACGGGTTCTGTATTTTTAGCAGTGGGCTCATCTTACACCTACATGTTAAATAAAGGTGATTCTATCTAATATCAGCTGTTTGCAAAGAAATACTGGTCTTTCCTCAAATAAGCTATTCTTGTTCCCTGGTACCTTAACTTGTCAAGTCCCACATGTCACAGACTGGAACAACTCTAGAGAATTACAAATCATATTAACATATTAATACAAGGAGCAATAGGCCCTATTACTTTGGCAATTGGAAATCTTGATTTTATAAGACTAGAAAGCCAAAGACTTAGTGATACTCAATGAAAACCAATACAAAAATAGCCTCTCAGCATACTTAATGTTTTCATGACTATAAATTTTACATACAATTGCAAAATACAAAATTTATAAAAATTAAATAAGAATTATCCATAATCTATATATTTTTACTTTCTTCTGTGTATCTGTAATTTCCATTTTTCTGTAATGTACATGTGTTTAAAATAATAATGATATCCCTATTATTCAGCCCAATGCCTATAGAAAAAATAATGTATGCTTTCCCATACTAAATTGATGAACACTATTATTACAGGGAGATAACAGGCTTAAACTACAATAACATCAAACAAAACTATTCTTTCTTTCTTTTTTTTTTTTCAGTACTAGAGTTGGAACCCAAGGGTGCATTGCCGCTGAGCTATATGCCTAGATGGTTTTAAATTTTTTTTTTAATTTTGAGACAAGATCTCCCTAAGGTGCTTAGGCCTCACTAAACTTCTGAGGCTGGCTTTGAATTTGTGATCATCCTGCCTCAGCCTCTGTAGCCCCTGATATTACAGGTATGCACCACCACAATCAGCTTCTAACACTATTTCTACAAATCTGTAACTAACTATGAAATTGTGGTAACTATTACATTAAGAAAAAGTTCAGCATGCATTTTTGGCACAATTTCTTTATTACTTTCATATTGTATAATACCTTTGGATGCCACAATATAAGAACAATTTATAAAACTTGAACATGCTATGGAATATTTTCAATTGAAATATCTGATACACATATGCAAAAGAATCACTACTGAACTTTTAATCCATTGTTATGGGAAAACCAGCCTAGAAAAGAATATAACACCCACCTATTTAAAGATTATTTTGTGATACTTGATAAAGATCAGAAAAAAAAAATTAAGGTGAAATCAGCCTGACAAAGCAACAGCTATTCATGTAACAAGGAAGGATGCTAAAACCCCATGAATAAAAGATGTTGTGCTGAATGTCAGTTTATACTTAGTTGCCTTCAAAGAAACATGGGTGGTCCATAGGATCCCTCATGACTTTGATTCACTGTTCAAGAAGAGGCAGATTGGGGTTATGATAATACATTTTCCACTTGAGTGTTCATCTTTTCATGATATCAAATGAAGAAATGGGCAATGAAGAACAGTCAGGAGCTTCCCTCAATTAAGATCCCTTTAAGTCCTGATGCACCAGGTTTCTGAACAATTATTGCCTTTAATCTAGCAGGGTAGTGGCAGGTCACGGTAACTTGGGCGTTATCCCAGCTCAGATACCATGGTGTGGCTCCAGGAGTAGGTGTCATCTGCTGGGGTTGAGTTACACTCATCTATTCCTTTGTAATCCAACCCCTTTGCCCTTTTGGGGATAGAAAGTCCATGGTAAAATGGAAGGAGACCCTCAGGGTTATACAAAAGTACATACAAGAGGAAGTGAGGGGAAAGGGAAAAATAATACAAGGGGGACAAATGAATGACAGTAGAGGGGGCAGAGAGAGAGAAGAGGGGAGGGGAGGGGAGGGGAGGGGGGATAGTAGAGGATAGGAAAGGCAGCAGAACACAACAGACACTAGTATGGCAATATGTAAATCAATGGATGTGTAACTGATGTGATTCTGCAATCTGTATATGGGGTAAAAATGGGAGTTCATAACCCGCTTGAATCAAAGTGTGAAATATGATATATCAAGAACTATGTAATGTTTTGAACAACCAACAATAACAAATTAAAAAAAAAAAGAAAGTCCATGGTATAGCCTCCCCCAATAAAACCTGGGTTCCAGGCGTGCTCTCTTTCTTGCCTGGCTTGCCTCCTTTGTGGGAGCTGGGTCAGAGGAGCTGTTATAGAACCCAAAGAAAAAGGTATTTCTCTGTCTCTGTGTAATTATTTCATGCCAGCCCAGATCACCCTGAGTGACCCTGACTGATTTAGTCATGTGTTGTGACAAATAACACCTAAACAGGAACTCCAGTGTGAATTTTAGAAATTTAGTGGGTTTAGAATTTCTCTCCAGAAGTTAAGTGCACTTAGGATTTCAGTATTGTGGGCTGAATTGTAGAAAATAAGTGAATTAAAAGAAAAATTTGTGATGTTAAACTCATAATATCTGGGAATTTTTCATCTTTCTAAAGATAAAAAAATTTATTTTTTGCAATTTTAGAGATCATAAATAAATGTAAACAATTATTGAGGTGATTAACAGGATACGTTGCTAAGTTCAGTCCTCTCCCATGGGAAAAGCATTTTTGTGGATTTTTTTGTGAATTTTTTATATTTCAAAATATTAGGTAAATATTTTGGCAGGGGGGAATTATATGCTAGGAATTAATGTTTGGAGAGTGAGAGGAAAAAGGAAAAATTTTTCATGGTGAGACTTGATATGAGGGATTTTCTACTTCTAGAGAGGCAAATTTTGGTTTTCTGCTGTTTTTTAAAGGTGCTCAAACAATTTATATTGCACCTCTTCACTGCATTCTTGTCCTACAAGACTCTAGCCACTGTTCCCTATAGGGTCTGTGACTAGATTCCCCACCACCACCACCACCACCCACCCCACCAGCAGTACTTTTGACCCTTAAATACCCTGACCTAGATGCCAATTGCAGACTGCCTTAAGATCTGAAAGTAATGCTGGCATATACCATTAAAACCCACTTTTAGGGGCTGGAGATGTGGCTCAAGTGGTAGTGCGCTCACCTAGCATGCGTGAGGCACTGGGTTCAATTCTCAGCACCACATAAAAACAAAATAAAGTTATTTCTTTAAAAAAAAAACCCACTTTTAAAGTGCCCACGCACTGCGAAGGGAAAATACAAAAGGCAAGCCATTGCCCATCCATAGGATCCTTCCCAGGGTGGAAATGTGGACAAATCAAAGGAGTGCAACCCACTGGGGAAGCTCTGGGAGCCTCTGCCCCAGACAATGGGAAGCAGGAGGCTGGTTGCAGTGGCCACGCCCACCAGCTCCATGCTCTTCCATCACCCTGGTAACCTAGGAGCCTGGCTTCCTGATCCTGCCTCCTGCATATCTCAGGCTTCCCATTGGTCGTTCCACTGTCAGACAGGTCTTCTAGACCTGCCTCCCTGCCACTAACCTATACTTCCTGCTTCCCACATTTCTACTGCTAAAGCTACACAGAGCCTGCATTTTTAAGAATGGCCGTAAATATACTAACAAAAGGTATCTTTTTCAGGCAAAATCTAATTTCATAGGCTTCTACCTTGCAGCCCTAAGCCTGACTTGCTCTCAAAGCTAAATAACTTGATTTTTTTATCCCTCAACAGCTTCCTTTAAATCCTTCCTTTTTCTCTCTATGGTTGTGTTACTAAATAATGTTACACTGATGAGAAGTATCATATGCTTCTTTGTAGTTTGAGTTTAATTTTGGAGATTAGGAGGATGCATTTTGCTCATCACAGGAACAAAAGCCGTCAACCTAAGACAATTTTCTCACGATATTCCTGTGACGACTGAGAAATCCTTATTCTCCTCATTTGTGACTATATTACAAAAAAATAAATAAATGTATACACAAGGATTTTACTTTAACCATATTGCCTGACGTCACATACATAAAAAGTGCACTACTAATCCAAGGTAAAATAAATGGATCCAAATACTTTTAAGAGCCACATGGTTTGATGGGGCTTATTTTAAAATTCCGTAGTTGTATAATAGTAAGTTATACCTTTATTCTTAATGCATATTTTTTCAGTTATTGGATAATCTATAGTCTTTAATCCATAGAACAATTAACATATATGTCTAATTGTTTAATTAATGTATATCTATTTGCTTCTAATCATTTTCCTTCAACAGAAAACACCTAATTTATATTTCTTATATATGCATTTATCTGATGTTATGCCTTTTATAGTTACAGTTATATATTTGAGATAAATGTATTTTACTATAAAAATTTTTCTTTCAAGAGATAATACAACATCAAGTAATCCCTAATTTTCAAATTATTGTACAAACTTTTATAAGATGATAAATAGATATTATTCTGTCAACAAAAATGTCTAAGAGTTTTAACTATATTTTCATTGAGATACTTCTTCTTATCAAGGTATAATAATTTGTTTAGATTCTAAGATTTACAGAAATTGTTCCAAAGTATAACCAAAAGAAAAAATTCAAAAAAAAAAAAAAAAAAAAAAAAAGGAAAAGAAGATCCGTCCACAGAGAGGAAGCACACATTGGCAGTCCTAAGAAGAAGATAAAAATCATCTTTGGGTAAAACAAGATCTTTATATTCTAGACCTTAATGATAAAAGAATTTTCCTAAGTAAGGCAATCCTTATATCATTTTCTAGACAGATGATATAGAAAGTTAACATAATTGAGAAACAAATTTATGTATAACTGAACTGACTATAATAATTTGAACTGATTAATTCTAGAATATTTCAGACGTCTTCCCCTGATTTTATTATACTAATATAAGCCAAGATTTTGTCCATATTTTGACATGATAAAAACCTATTAAAATGTTAAGTTTATTTACATTAAGTAAGGTCTTTGTCTAGTGATTCTTAATGTTTAAGACAAGGATTAATTTTAGTGAATAAATTCACATCCTTTAATAAACAATAAATATTTTAAAATGCTGACTTAAACTCCAATTTGACACTTCTTCTTGGAGACTAAAGTTGATTGATTCAAAGATACTGCTGATTCTTGAATATTACTTCTATTTGTTGGCTATTTATGGGATTTAGGAGAATATTTTATTAGGACTGGTGTTCTCTAAATTAAAGTTGTACATTAGTTTTGAACAATAAAAGTTGCAAACTTTGTTTGAAATTCATTGGTATTATACAATTTCTCTCACCGGACCTAATATCCATAAAAAATTATGGTAAAGACTTATATATTACTCCCTACACTGGGAATTAACCTCAATCATAGTTTTTAAAGACAATTAAGAGACACATATTTAAAGAATAATATTCTGAGATATAGAGATATTTTGAGACCTTCACTCAGAAAGAGATTGAGGGTTCTTTTTGAGTTGTTAGGATGGATCAGTTAGTCTATATGGTGAGAAATTACAATAATCAATAAAAGATATCTCAGTTTCATATCTAGCCACACTACTATCATCAAAGCATGCCTTTAAAAATTACATACTAGAAAGAAAGATCGAAGGGAACCTCTCAAACTTAATATAGACTAAAACAAATTCAGGGAGATTTCCGAGAGATCCAAATTCATGTATTGTAATATTTCAAAATTTATACCAGATGTCTAACCTTATCTAAAGAGGCACTTAGCTAAACTTTAAAATAGAGAGCCATCTTAAAAACAGTTTTAACGCCTGCCAGGTAGGCGGAACTGTGACCACTGACAGAAAAGGCCCAGTGGCCCGCGGCGGGACAGAGCTTCCAATCACTCCTGCAAGGTAGGCGGGCCTGCAACCCACCGGCAGAAGAGGAGCAGCGGCCTGCTGAGAGGCAGAGCCGCCCCCTCCCCCCGCGCCTGCAAGGTAGACGGAACTGTGACCACCATCAGAACAGGCCAGACCTACAACCGACAGACAGAACAGGCCCAGTGGCCTGAGGAAGGGTAGAGCCGCCCTGCCCCCCGCGCCTGCAAGGTAGGCGGACCTGCCACCCACTGGCAGAACAGCCCCAGAGGCCTGCAGAGGGGCAGTGCCGCTGCCTGCGCCTGCAAAGTAGGCAGAACTGCGACCACCGACAGAACAAGCCTAGCGGACCGCAGAGGGACAGAACCGCCGCCCGCGCCTGCAAGGTCGGCGGACCTGCTACCGACCAGCAGAGCAGGCCCATTGGCCTGCCAGCGTGGTAGGCACATTGCCCCAATTGGAGGAGGGGCAGAGCCGCCGCCCGCGCCTGCGAGGGAGACTTTGCAACTATACAAGACCAATATAAATATATAGGGGGAAAATTCAATAGCACAACAGTTTCACCAAGTAGAAAGGAACGCGAACAGTATGAAGAGACAAGGAAAGAAAGGACCACAAGCAATGCAGGTCAACTCAACGTTAGAAGAGGTAATAGCTGCAGCAGATGGAATGTCAGATAAAGAATTCAGGATATACATGCTTCAGATGATCTGGAGTCTCAAGGAAGACATCAGACAGCAAAATCAGACAATGAAAGATCACTTCAACAATGAATTACATAAACAAATCCAAGAAGCAAAAGATCAACTATACAGGGAGATAGAGGTTATAAAAAACAAACAAACAGAAATCCTAGAAATGCAGGAAGCAATAAGCCAACTTAAAAACTCAATTGAGAATACTACCAGCAGAGTAGAACACTTAGAAGATAGAACATCAGACAATGAAGATAAAGTATTTCAACTTGAAAAGAACATAGACAGCTCAGCAAGACTGTTAAGAAACCATGAGCAGAACATCCAAGAAATATGGGATAACATCAAGAGACCAAATTTAAGAGTCATTGGGATACAGGAAGGGACAGAGTTTCAAACCAAAGGAATGAGCAATCTATTCAATGAAATAATACGAGAAAACTTCCCAGACTTGAAGAATGAGACAGAATCCCAAATCCTAGAATCCTACAGGACACCGAATGTGCAAAATCATAAGAGACCCACACCTAGACACATTATAATGAAGATGCCCAACATACAGAATAAGGAGAGAATTTTAAAAGCTACAAGAGAAAGGAAGCAGATCACATTTAGGGGTAAGCCAATCAGGATAACAGCTGATCTTTCAACACAGACTCTGAAAGCTAGAAGATCCTGGAATAACATATTTCAAACACTGAAAGAAAATGGGTTCCAACCAAGAATTGTGTTTCCAGCGAAATTAAGCTTCAGGATGGAAGATGAAATTAAAACCTTCCATGATAAAAAAAGTTAAAAGAATTTGCAGCTAGAAAACCGTCTCTTCTAAACATCCTTGGCAAAACATTACAGGAAGAGGAAATGGAAAATAACAATGAAAACCAACAGTGGGAGGTAGGACAGTAAAGGGGGGAAAAATAATCAAAGAGGAAAACAAACCATGTTTAGTAACAGAAATAAACAAATATGGCTGGAAGAACAACCCATATCTCAATAATAACCCTAAATGTTAATGGCTTAAACTCACCAATCAAGAGACACAGGCTAGTAGAATGGATCACAAAACAAGACCCAACAATATGCTGCCTACAGGAGACGCATTTGATAGGAAAAGACATACATAGGCTGAAGGTGAAAGGTTGGGAAAAATCATATCACTCATATGGACTTCGGAAACAAGCAGGAGTGTCCATACTCATATCAAATAAAATAGATTTCAAGCCAAAGTTAATCAAAAGGGATAAAGAGGGACACTACATACTGCTTAAGGGAACCATACACCAACAAGACATAACAATCATAAATATATATGCCCCAAACAATGGTGCAGCTATGTTCATCAAACAAACTCTTCTCAAGTTCAAGAGTCTAATAGACCACCATACAATAATCATGGGAGACTTCAACACACCTCTCTCGCCACTGGACAGATCTTCCAAACAAAAGTTGAATAAGGAAACTATAGAACTCAATAACACAATTAATAACCTAGACTTAATTGACATATATAGAATATACCACCCAACATCAAGCAGTTACACTTTTTTCTCAGCAGCACATGGATCCTTCTCAAAAATAGATCATATATTATGTCACAGGGAAACTCTTAGACAATACAAAGGAGTAGAGATAATACCATGCATCCTATCTGATCATAATGGAATGGAACTGAAAACCAATGATAAAAGAAGGAAGGAAAAAGAATACATCACTTGGAGAATGAACAATAGGTTACTGAATGATCAATGGGTTATAGAAGACATCAAGGAGGAAATTAAAAAATTCTTAGAGATTAATGAAAACACTGACACAACATATCGGAATCTATGGGACACATTGAAAGCAGTTCTAAGAGGAAAATTCATTGCTTGGAGTTCATTCCTTAAAAAAAGAAAAAACCAACAAATAAATGATCTCATACTTCATCTCAAAATCCTAGAAAAAGAAGAGCAAACCAACAGCAAAAGAAGTAGAAGGCAAGAAATAATTAAAATCAGAGCTGAAATTAATGAAATCGAAACAAAAGAAACAATTGAAAAAATTGACAAAACTAAAAGTTGGTTCTTTGAAAAAATAAACAAAATAGACAGACCCTTAGCGATGCTAGCGAAGAGAAGAAGAGAGAGAACTCAAATTACTAGCATACGGGATGAAAAAGGCAATATCACAACAGACACCTCAGATATACAGAAGATAATCAAAAATTATTTTGAATCCTTATACTCCAATAAATTAGAAGATAGTGAAGGCATAGATAAATTTCTTAAGTCATATGATCTGCCCAGATTGAGTCAGGAGGATATAGACAACCTAAACAGACCAATATCAATTGAGGAAATAGAAGAAACCATCAAAAGACTACCAACTAAGAAAAGCCCAGGTCCGGATGGGTATACAGCAGAGTTTTACAAAACCTTTAAAGAGGAAATAATACCAATACTTTTCAAGCTACTTCAGGAAATAGAAAAAGAGGGAGAACTTCCAAATTCATTCTACGAGGCCAACATCACCCTGATACCTAAACCAGACAAAGACACTTCAAAGAAAGAAAACTACAGACCAATATCTCTAATGAACCTAGATGCAAAAATCCTCAATAAAATTCTGGTGAATCGGATACAAAAACATATCAAAAAAATTGTGCACCATGATCAAGTAGGATTCATCCCTGGGATGCAAGGCTGGTTCAATATACGGAAATCAATAAATGTTATTCACCACATCAATAGACTTAAAAATAAGAACCATATGATCATCTCGATAGATGCGGAAAAAGCATTCGACAAAGTACAGCATCCCTTTATGTTCAAAACTCTAGAAAAACTAGGGATAACAGGAACATACCTCAATATTGTAAAAGCAATCTATGCTAAGCCTCAGGCTAGCATCATTCTGAATGGAGAAAAACTGAAGGCATTCCCTCTAAAATCTGGAACAAGACAGGGATGCCCTCTCTCTCCACTTCTGTTCAACATAGTTCTCGAAACACTGGCCAGAGCAATTAGACAGACGAAAGAAATTAAAGGCATCAAAATAGGAAAAGAAGAACTTAAATTATCACTATTTGCAGATGACATGATTCTATACCTAGCAGACCCAAAAGGGTCTACAAAGAAACTATTAGAGCTAATAAATGAATTCAGCAAAGTGGCAGGATATAAAATCAACACGCATAAATCAAAGGCATTCCTGTATATCAGCAACAAATCCTCTGAAATGGAAATGAGGACAACCACTCCATTCACAATATCTTCAAAAAAAATAAAATACTTGGGAATCAACCTAACAAAAGAGGTGAAAGACTTATACAATGAAAACTACAGAACCCTAAAGAGAGAAATAGAAGAAGATCTGAGAAGATGGAAAAATATACCCTGTTCATGGATAGGTAGAACTAACATCATCAAAATGGCGATATTACCAAAAGTTCTCTATAGGTTTAATGCAATGCCAATCAAAATCCCAACGGCATTTCTTGTAGAAATAGAGAAAGCAATCATGAAATTCATCTGGAAAAATAAAAGACCCAGAATAGCAAAAACAATGCTAAGCAGGAAGTGTGAATCAGGCGGTATAGCGATACCAGACTTCAAACTATACTACAGAGCAATAGTAACAAAAACAGCATGGTACTGGTACCAAAACAGGCGGGTGGACCAATGGTACAGAATAGAGGACACAGAAACCAATCCACAAAACTACAACTACCTTATATTTGATAAAGGGGCTAAAAGCATGCAATGGAGGAAGGATAGCATCTTCAACAAATGGTGCTGGGAAAACTGGAAATCCATATGCAACAAAATGAAACTGAATCCCTTTCTCTCGCCATGCACAAAAGTGAATTCAAAATGGATCAAGGAGCTTGATATCAAATCAGAGACACGGCGTCTGATAGAAGAAAAAGTTGGCTACGATCTACATACTGTGGGGTCGGGCTCCAAATTCCTCAATAGGACACCCATAGCACAAAAGTTAATAACTAGAATAAACAAATGGGACTTACTCAAACTAAAAAGTTTTTTCTCAGCAAAAGAAACAATAAGAGAGGTAAATAGAGAGCCTACATCCTGGGAACAAATCTTTACTCCTCACACTTCAGATAGAGCCCTAATATCCAGAGTATACAAAGAACTCAAAAAATTAGACAATAAGAGAACAAACAACCCAATCAACAAATGGGCCAAGGACCTGAACAGACACTTCTCAGAGGAGGACATACAATCAATCAACAAGTACATGAAAAAATGCTCACCATCTCTAGCAGTCAGAGAAATGCAAATCAAAACCACCCTAAGATACCATCTCACTCCAGTTAGATTGGCAGCCATTATGAAGTCAAACAACAACAAGTGCTGGCGAGGATGTGGGGAAAAGGGTACACTTGTACATTGCTGGTGGGACTGCAAATTGGTGCAGCCAATTTGGAAAGCAGTATGGAGATTTCTTAGAAAGCTGGGAATGGAGCCACCATTTGACCCAGCTATTCCCCTTCTCGGTCTATTCCCTAAAGGCCTAAAAAGAGCATGCTACAGGGACACTGCTACATCGATGTTCATAGCAGCACAGTTCACAATAGCAAGACTGTGGAACCAACCTAGATGCCCTTCAATAGACGAATGGATAAAAAAAATGTGGCATTTATACACAATGGAGTATTACTCTGCATTAAAAAATGACAAAATCATAGAATTTACAGGGAAATGGATGGCATTAGAGCAGATTATGCTAAGTGAAGCTAGCCAATCCCTAAAAAACAAATGCCAAATGTCTTCTTTGATATAAGGAGAGTAACTAAGAAAAGAGTAGGGTCGAAGAGCATGAGAAGAAGTTTAACATTAAACAGAGATGAGAGGTGGGAGGGAAAGGGAGAGAGAAGGGAAATTGCATGGAAATGGAAGGAGACCCTCAGAGTTATACAAAAGTACATACAAGAGGAAGTGAGGGGAAAGGGAAAAATAATACAAGGGGGATAAATGAATGCCAGTAGAGGGGGAAGAGAGAGAAGAGGGGAGGGGAGGGGAGGGGAGGGGGGATAGTAGAGGATAGGAAAGGCAGCAGAACACAACAGACACTAGTATGGCAATATGTAAATCAATGGATGTGTAACTGATGTAATTCTGCAATCTGTATATGGGGTAAAAATGGGAGCTCATAACCCACTTGAATCAAAGTGTGAAATATGATATATCAAGAACTATGTAATGTTTTGAACAACCAACAATAAAAAATTTAAAAATAAAAACAGTTTTAAAAGAGATTTATCCTAACCATGTCCCAATAACACAGAATAGGAACAAACCTAATAATCTATTTGGAGCACAGACAATTCCCCCAAACAGATAACAGGTAAACAAAATGTCTAAAAAAATTTTTTTAAGTAAGCCTTTGGAAAAAAATCCTACTATTTTCATGGAGAGACTTAAAGAGATAGTACAGCACCTAAACTTATAGGGGGTCACCCATTTTCAAGGGATGAGTTTATCATCCAGTTAGCCCTAGACATTCCAAGGGATTTGCAAAGGTTAACATAATCCTAGCCAAGTTTAGATGTTATAGCATAGTTAAATGGAGCCCAAATGAGGAAAAAGAAATGAAATCATATAGACAGAAAGAGATTAAAATCCTAATCTTACCCCAAGAACAATAAGCTTCCTAGTTAAAAATTTTACTCCTCTTCTAAGTTAAAAACAGATTTTGGAAGCCTCTAAACATTGAAACAGGGCCTTACTTAAAGCCCTTGTCAACAATTTGTTATTGAGGAAAATAACCCTAAAAATAATTACCCCTAAAATATTAGACAGGCAGCCCTAAATAAATCAGCTCAACAGCCGATAGCTAATTTCAATAAGAAATTTAACATGATAGACCTTTTTTCAACTTCAATAATATGAGGTAATTCCCTCCATACATTGATATTTTTAAAATTGATAAAACCATAAATTATAATAATTGTTTGAACTAATTTCACTACATTAAATAAAGTTATTAAGGATGCTCATGTTTTGCTTCTTATACACAAAAATTACTTTGACATAAACCCCTCAAAATGCCATTGCTAGCTCAATGTCCTGTAAAATTTTAAATTAGATCACTGTCTTAAATGCTGGGAGCCATTAGCCAAGTAGGTATGACAATTTCCTTGCCAGCGTACCCCATGTTGCTGACATGTTGCAGCGACATTGAATGTAGGTGACCTTGCTCAAGGACCAAGGCAGATTAGGGTGTTCCCGGTTTAAGATAGTCGTGTTTAGGGCGTTCCCAGTTTAGGTTCCAGGCAAGTTCTGCAAGCAGTTCAAAGCAGAGGAATCTATCAATATGTCCATTTCCTCCCAAAATCCGTTTCCTCCCAAAGTAAGTTGACTCTTTGATTGAGCATTACTTGTTGAGTTCTTCACCGGCACTGGGATGGAGATAGGAATTCTGGCAATGATGCTAAAGAGACATTATCCTGAAAAGAATTATTAAATATAATGAAAAGGAAAGGTGAAAGTAAACAAACAGATCTGTTAACCTACTTTAAAAACAATCCTTAACAGCCTTTTACCTAATTTAAACTAGTAAACAAACAGATCTGTTAACCACCTTTAAAAACAATCCTTAACAGCTGTTTACCTAATTTAAATTAAACCATTTAAATCACGTGAATAAAAATAATAATAATTCGGATCCATTTTTTCATGAGCGCTCCTCATATAAGAAATATGGACATACGCACATACAGACATACAACACAAAACACAAGAGTGTACACAAACGTACAACACATAAGAAAATAGTAAAGGCCTTGTAGCTTTACCTAGGTGAAATCTCCATTGCAATGTTTAAAAACTCCACAGTCAAAAAATAAAACTGATCAGAAAAACATTAACCTAGGTTTGTATGAGCTCAAAAAATAAAAATAGAACCTTATGATGTGGAAAAATGCAATAATAAAATAGCTATTGAAAAAAGCATCCTGGTTAATCACTGTCGCAGATGTAAGAATGGCCAAGCTGGAGTTCTGGATATCAGCTGTTATGGATTTGAGTCAAATCATCTTCTTTTCGATCTGTAGAGACTGTTTTAGTTAATCTCTCTGGAATCCAAATGGGCTGCTGTTCTCCCTGTGGAAAAACACAAACAGACCCCCGACTCCAGACAATCACTGGGTCAGGACCTTTCCATTGTCCTGTTAGAATATCTTTCCAAAGTACTTTAGGCTTATGTACATTTTTTGGATACATATGTCTTTCTGCAGCACTAAGTCCTGATGAATCCAAATTTAAAAAGTTTAGAGTAAAAAGTGTTATTTTAAGTTTATCTTTGGGGGATATATACCCCTTTCCAATTCCCTCTTTTTGCTTTAATAAGTATGTCTGTATCTAATAGTTGTCTTAGCTTTTTGCATTTTCTATCTGTGTAATACCTTACTTGACATTTTCAACCATTTTCTATCTTATTTCTATCTTCTAGTTTTTTTTTTTTCCTAAGGTTTGTATTTTTACCCTTAGTTGCTTATTTTCCTCCTAGTTTTTTTTTTTTTTTTTTGTAGTTGTTTTCTATTTTGTGGGTTTAAAATTATTGTCTTCCTACATTTTTTTATCTTCCTACATCTTTTCTCTTTTTCTTTTTAACTTTCTATACTTCTGTCTTTAAAGTTTTTCACTTTAAATTTTTAATCTTCTTTATCTAAATATCTTTTATCCTATTATCTTCCCATTTTTTTTTTAAGTAATGCCTTTAAGATTAACTAGGCTTCGAATGATGCAAAAAGCAATCTTTTTTCCGCCATGAAGGTATCTCGACCACCTTCAATTTAACCTTTTAAAGCCTTTTAATTATCATCTATACTGTACTTTTAAATGTACTTTTTCACCACCTACAACTTCACTCTTTTAAACGAGGCTTAGATTCTGTTTAAATCGCTTCAATGTTAGTTTACATGGCTGCCCTTCAACCAAAGGCTTTTTTTTTTTTTTAACTCCATTGAGAAGCTTTGTCTCAATCTGCCATGTACAAATACCTTTTTCTTCTTTCTTCCTTTCTCAAGCTTTTAAAGTAAGTCTAGTTTCCTCAAAATCTTTTTAAATGGCATTTTACAACTTTTTACTTTACCACACAGAGATTATCTCATCTAGAAACATTTCTTTTTCCTTTAACCTTTTAAGTGCTCCCAGCACTTAAACAACACTGTTAACTTGTCTTTATCCATTAACATTTGAGATATTAACTCCCCTTACTTAGGTCATATTGTTTGATAACAATAATGACAGTTTTTCATGGATTCATAGATAAAAGACTATTCATTTTTGTATTTCACTCTTTGTTAATGGTAAACAAAAACAAAACATCTTCTCTAGGCTTATTTAGCATATGTACTCCCTATTTTGGATAGATGTGTATAAATTTCTCATGCCCCTAGTAAAGGCCACAGCTTATAAGATAAAAACTCTGTCACTAGCCTCATCCCAAATTAAGATGATTATTTAAGTTAATCCAAGGCTAAATTTCAAAATATAAAATTTCCATATACATCTTATTATATTTTCTATTTTTGATAATCCCATGAAAGTCAAAATCGAGTCATACCATTAATAAAGACTAAGTTTCCATTTGCCATAGTCCCTTTAAAAAACTTTTGTCAAGTTTCATGGCCAGCTAGAGATAATAAATCTTTTCTTATTATTTAAATACTGTAATATTGTCTATTATTAAACTAATAATGACTTGTGCTAGCGTTTCATTCAGTGTAAATATATTAAAAATGGGAGGAAACAGGACCCTACAGGCACATAATAGATCTTACAAAATATTTTTAAAAATTTTCTCTTAATTGTGATATTGAGAGTCTCACTGCTGCTGAAAATGATTTAGTAAGTTAAATCAAATTTCAAAAGATAGAGTTTAAACCAGCCATCATGAAAAAGTTGAAAACCATGATGCTGGGAGCCATTAGCCAAGTAGGTATGACAATTTCCTTGCCAGCGTACCCCATGTTGCTGACATTTTGCAGTGACATTGAATGTAGGTGACCTTGCTCAAGGACCAGGGCGGATTAGGGTGTTCCCGGTTTAGGTTCCAGGTTTAAGGTTTAAGATTATTCCTGCTGGGAATAGGGCGTATCCTGCTGCCTGAGTTCCCCTTGAGTTCTCACGGGATTCAGACAGTATTTTTTGGGAGACAGAAGCCCAGTGAGAGTGGATTTGGGCAGAGAACGTGGATTTCCCCAGAACGTGATTGTAGACGGCTGGTGTGAGTTCGGGAATAAAGAGTTGCTGTTTGAATCTACAAGCTGTGTGGTGGCTCATGATTGTGTGCCCAGCCAGACTGCGGCATTTGTGCCCAGCCAGACTGCGGCACCATGACACAGGCAAGGTAAATCTCCCAGCTGCAGAATTTACAGCCATGCAGCTATACAGGCTTGTCATATAAGTAAAAATTATGAAGAGACTTCTGTAGACCCATCTCTCAGGTCCACCTTTAATGTGCATTGCAGTGTGGACTGGAAAATCCACCCATGTAACTAGATTAATTGTACTGAGTATAATAGCCAGTTATATCTATATGTTGATCCTATGGTAAACAGGCTGTCTGGGAGTATCTTTTGAGAAAAGACAGCATATGAGAAACCTAAACCAGCCAATCATGCTGGTCCTTAGAAATTAAGACTATATATCTGGACAATTGTCAAGATAGAAAGATCATTGAAATAGAACTTTTCTATACAGGCCAGTTATTTGCATAAAATATCCACCAATATATTATTGCCCTAATCATTCTACAATAGAAATTGGCACTTTACCTAAGTGGAAGAATTGTCAAATGTCCTGTCAGTATAATGAAAAATGTCTAGAAATGGTGGATATATTTTAGGCTGGTCTCCAAGAATCACGTGAGGATGCCATAACTTCTATAAACCTCAACCCTCAGCGAGATGGCATCCCAAAGGATGTTTTGATGTTTCACCTCTGCCTTCAGAATATTTACATTACTGACAGACCTAAAAGACTCCTTAAATGTGAGAATTGAGAGAAAGGATGGTTAAATATCCTATAACCTATAAAAGGTACAACTTGCCTAATTTTAGCACTAGTTATAGTAGGGGAAAGGAGATTGATTCTCCATCAATGTTCCTTTGTCCTATGCTAGCATGCTGAAGTTAATTTTCAGGGCTTGAAACAGGTGCATGCCAATTAACCAGACCTAAGCAAGTTCTTGATCTCATAATCCTTGAAGGGACTATTTAAAATATTATTCATTGTTTCTACAATCACAGACTTTATGGCTATGTTTTAAAACTTACAACATATGGATTTTCTTAATAGACTTAAATTACTTTCAAAATACTTCATAGTTAAGTGCTGATGGAAAGATTGAAACTAAGTTAAAATGCTCTAGAAGCCACTGTAATGACTGATGTAAATGAACCCTCTTCTCTATGGTTTGTGGAAAGGCTTAAATGCCATGCCAAATAAAAATGTCTGTGTTACACAATGCTTCCCAATAAAATTGGGAAAAGATTAATAATCTTATGATGAGTGTTTGGCAGAGTAATAATAATAACCTGAATCTTCCACAGTTAATTAAATGACTTTAATTCTAAATATGTTGAAACATTATATATGGTATGTTCTTAATGGCTTTTTTCCCCTACTAATTCCTTTCTCAATAGGAGGTTATGATGACCTCAGACCAAGAATCCAGTGACTGAAAGACATAATTCCCCAGTTGCCTTTTCTTTATTAAGAAAGGGGGGATATGTCAGGAGCTACCCTGGATGCATACGCCTTTAAGTCTTGATGCACCAGGGTTCTGAACAATTATTGCCTTCAATCTGGCACAATAATGCTAGGTTTCAGTAACTTGGGTGTTACCCCAACTCAGATAACAAGGCGTGGCTGCAAGAGTAGGTGTCACTGCTGAGGTTGAGTTACACTCACCTATTCCTTTGTAATCCTACCCCTTTTCCCTTTTGAAAATAGAATATTCCATGGAACAGCCTCCCCCAATTAAACCCAGGTTCGAGGCATGCTCTGTCTATTTCTTGTCTGCCTTGCCTCCTTTGTGGGAGCTGGGTTAGAGGAGCTGTCATAGAACACAAAGAAAGAAGTATTTCTCTGTCTCTGTGTGATTATTTCATGCCAGCCCATTTCACCTGGAATGACTAAACCCTGACTGGTTTAGTCATGTGTTTCAACAAAAAAGTCTGTCTTTCTACACTGATTTATGAAGACTAGCAAGGGAAAGCTATTCCCCCAAGTTTTTTTTTTTGACTGTGGAACATAAAGAATTTCTTCATAATAGTGATGACACCAGAAAAAAAATCATCTGTATGAATTCAATTGTATTGCTCAAGGGATATTTTGGCAATATATTCTACATTTAAACAGCCTGAGCTTATCACTCCAGGGCTTAAATATTAAATATGAGGATTTCTTTGGGTGTCTTAAATGTGGTACAAATGGTTTAATCACTGAGAGTTTAACTTGGTGATTTTTCTCCCTTATCAGAGAAAAAAATGGCATATTCTAAAACTACATCCACGTGCTGAAATGAAATGGGAAAAATGCCTTTCAGAGCTGAATACAACCAAAGAAAAGATTAGATCCATTTGCTAGTATCTTCCAAATTGAAACATTTCAAACTTTCAGCTTGTAAGTGTGAAATGTTTATCATCTTCATATCTGACAAAGTGTCGAAACTAGTCTTTAGTGGAAATTGTTCCACAATTTCTAGTTAATGTTCTATTTGAATATAAATATCTAAGACTATCTGCCAAAGCCATCAAATCCTTTCTGCCATTCCTAACAACTTAAATTTGTGAACTGGGACTTTCTATTTTGGTGAAAGTAACAGAAAGTCTACAGAATCATGGCTGGAATTATAGGTATGTGCACACACACATCCATTAAAAGCTATTTTACAAATGTGGTGATATATTACAAATAAATTATTGTTAGTAGCACTACAAAATGATGATTGACATTGATTGAATTTGGGTCTGAGAAACTTTCAATCCAGCTGAATCCTCCCATGCCTGAATTTCTGCTTTAGGAATTTCCTTTAATTTTTTTCAAATCATAAATCAATCCCCAGTACTTCCCCTTTCCTTCCCTGCTCCCTCTCCCCATACATACATCATCTTAGTTTTTATTTTATTTGTTCTTTTTAGTGATAGACAGTAGAGTGTATTTTGACATATTTGTACAAACATGAAGTATGTCTTATTCTAATTAGGATCCTAGTCTTGTGGAGATTCACATTAGCACTTGTGCACATCTATGAATGTATGAAGTGTGCTAAGCATGTGCTATGGACTTTTATAATTATAATACCAGGTATTCAGCTGTATTTCTTCTTTGTTCTTTTCAGTAGTGAAAATATCCTGTGAAGGTGGAACCCAACATTAAGTTAGACCAAAATATGTTGAAGTATTAAACGACTACCATGTTTAATTCAGTTTGGTGGAAATCCTAGATAATAATATAGTACAGAGTGTCTCTTCTTAACTCAGCATTCAGTGATACCACATTGGTAGCTTGAAATTGGCCATGGTGGGATTACTTACAAAAAGTAATGGGGACAATTTTACAAATTAAGGCCTTCCCCTTAGAGGGAAACAACCTGCCCCAAAGAGCTGTTTGTCAAATATTTACCAATATACCACTGGACTCACCTTCCTTACATCTCTAAGGAATCTATCTCAAGGGGAACACTAGGAATTCTCTCCATATCTCTGTGCCCCAAATGGTATTTCCTTGTACAGCTCTGTAATGTGCTGTTACTCCTCCTGACCTCTTTACACTCTGTCTCCTCCCTTATATGCTTTCTTCTACTTTCTATTCTGTCTTTTTAAAAGTATCTCTTTATAGTCCTTCTTACTGAAGGCATATGTTGGATTTATTTCTACCCTTTAAGTGTGTATGACCATGAGCTCCGAACCCTTTTAAGTGCCAGGAAAGAAAGAACTTAAGCTTTCACTATAATTAAATGAAAATATGCTGGCAGGGTTATAAATTCCTACATTCATGTAAATTGGGTTTTTTTTGTCTTTGTTTTCTGCTGACTGCAGTTTAGACTCTTTTTTTCTTGGTACTGGGGATCAAACTTGGGGGCACTCAACCACTAAGTCACATTCTCAGCCCTTTTTGTATTTCATTTAGAAACAGGGTCTCACCAAATTGCTTAGTACCTCACTTTTGCTGAGGCTGATTTTGAACTTGCAATCCTCCTGCCTCAGCCTACCAAGCTGTTGGGATTGTATGCATGCACCACTGCACCTGGCTCATATAAATGCTTTTTAAATCAAGCATTCATTATGGGCCAAGATGCTAGGTACTGAGAATCCAGAGAGAAAATAAGACATGGCTCTACCCTCAAGGACCTCACATTATAGAAGGGAGAAAGACAAGTAATGAATAAGCAGATATTATGATAAGTACTGAAAGAGAGACATTATGTAGTATTATGGGAAGCCAGAGGAGATAAGCAACTGAATTTTCTTGGCGAGGAAGGGGATTGGGAAGTTTCACAGAAGACTTAACACTTGGATTTGGTATTGAAGGATGAGTACACATTCTTAATGCCAAGGAGGCATGGAAGGTGGATGTTTTGAGGATTGGAAACAAAGACTTGGTGTATGGGGGGATGGTAGGCATTGTAGTTAAAAACTGTAGCCTTAAGTAAACTTGGCTGAATAAAGGAATTTAATGGAAGTATTAAAAGAGGCTTTGGGGAAGAATTAAATAAGAACTGGAGTATTTCTGAGAATCTGGGCATATAGGAATGGAGTGCATGGTCTTTTCAAGGTACCACAATATGGCTGAAACAGTTCAACTATTTTCTGTCTTTGTGCTCCAGATTCAAATTCCTGAGAGAGGATGTGTTTGGCATACTTAGTATTACCTGCCCACCCAAGACCTGGTTAGGATTGGCTACAGCATCTTGATTGACAGTACCACCAAAATTGTACCAAATGGAAAAGGGGCAAATCCCTAGAAAAGAAAATCACAGTGTAGGAATGGATGCTGGATGAACAACTCAAAAGATATCTAGCACTGTCCTTTAATTCAAGTGGCATCTCTAATTGGACACCCTCCTAAGTTCTAGCTTCTTCTAACAAGCCCTCCCTCCAATGTATGCCCTCTACCTTACAGCCTCTATGATGAAATTGGCACCTGAACTACAATAACATTACCTCCTCTGTGTCTTCTCATAGCCCTTAGGGGTAATAGGCAGGTGTCTACTATTGCTAACCTCTGGGTGCCCTCACTTTTTCCTGTTTGGTCTTTTGACTCTCCCAACTTGTTCCCCCTATTAAATTGCAGCTCTGGCCAGGTATGGTGCCAGATGTCTATAATCCCAGTTACTTGGGACACAGGAGGATTCCAAGTTCAAGACTAACCTCAGCAACTTAGCAACAACCTGTCTCAAAAATAAGAAGAGCTGGGATATAGCTCATTAATAGAGCACCCCTGGGTTTGATCCCCAGTAGTAAAACAAAACAAAAAAGCCACTAGAATAGCCCAGTGGTAAAGCGCCCCTGGGTTCAATCCCCAGTATCACACATACATAAAATTTCATCTATGGACACTTGAAAAAGGCTGTGTTTTCTTAACTGGCATAGTTCCTACTCCCCTTGCAAGGGTAACTGCTAACAAAAATCAACACAGAGGTTCACTGGGCTCATAAGAGCCCACATATCAAGGTGCAAATAGGTCCAATCCACTCACATATTTGGACTTTAATCTTTGTACTGAGCAAGATTGGCAAAGGAGGCTGAAAAATCACAGTAGTTTATCAAGGGCAACAGAAGTAGCTATAAACTGTAACCAAACATTCACCAAGTTGTTGTTTTGTCCTAAAAACTCCATTTTTAAAATGACTTTTCCATAGATTTAGTTAATTATTTAGTAGGCCTTTTCTTGTGACCTTGTCCTTTTTTTGGGAAATAAATGCTTTGCTGCTGTTGTTTTAGAGTAGAACCATGCTACATTTTGGCCCACAGCATGTGTGTGTGGGGAGTGTGGTATGTGGGCTCTCAGGGGACCACGTGAGTGCAGGGGGCTGGGTGTGCATGCCTATAGATCTGGCGACTGCCGTTTAGACTTTTCATCTCTAACACTTATAAAGGAGAACCCTGTCCCTGGACAGCGAAGCTGGAGAGTTTTGCTGACTCATAGAACTTATCCTTTCCTTCACCCCATCAAGCCCATTTATGCAGATCATTAGTCATTATTGGCCAAGAGAACTAAGGGCCAGCCAGAGGTGAGAAACCTGGGTTCACATTAGGGGAGAGCTGGGGCTTTAAACTCCACTAGTCACTGGCAAAATCCCCATGAAAGAATATGACCTGATTCAAAAGAGTATGATTGCAATGCAAATGGGGTGTCCCAACAGATCTCCCAGTTTGCACTCACCCTGGTCATTTACAAACTGCACAATTATCAGAACTTCTCATACTAGTAGAAACTTCTTTCTACTATGCAAGAGAATTATTTCTTTGGGATTCACTTGAATTTCCTTCAGTCTTTGAATTTGGGGTCTATGTACTTTTCCATGGCTAATAAGACCAGTAACCCTACCTCTGAAGAATGGGATTAAGCCAAGATCTATATCCAGCCATAGCTGTTTGGTTTTACTTAGACTGTGATTCACTTAGGTCAAAGTTCACCGGTATTAGGGGTGTAGAACCAATTGTGAGTGTCCATGAGTGTCTATTGTTGGGGAGAAGAAGAAAGGGAGCTATAAGTGGAAGTCAATTCACTCTAGATGCCTGCTGTGGATTTCTCAAAGAATCCAACATAGAGATGCCAGAGTGCCACAAAAAATCTCCAGCTGCATCCCCAGGAAGATGAGCCATGTTTGAAGGCCATATGCTATTTTAGACCACAGGTTCTCAACTAGAGCTTACATCAGAATAATTTATAGGGCTTGTGGGTGTTCTGCCCTCCCATAGAAACATTTAAAATCAAGAAAAAAAGAACAGAACCAAGTTTATCAGGATTCTGAAAATCACACCAGTTGTAGTGGCACATGCCTGTAATCCCAGCGGCTCCGGAGGCTGAGACCAGTGGATCGCAAGTTCAAAGCCAACCTCAGCAAAAGTGAGGCACTAAGCAACTCAGTGAGACGCTATCTCTAGATGAAATACAAAATAGGGCTGGGGATGTGGCTCAAGGGTTTTGTGTCCCTGAGTTCAATTCCCAACACACCCTACCCCCCCCCCCCAAAAAAAAGAAAAAAAAAAGAATTCTGAAAATCAGTCAAAGCTTTACAACAACTAAGTGAATGCTTAATTAAGAAAATCAACTTCACAGTAGTAGGAACACTCGGTGGTATTTTGGTTTGTCCTTCCCTCCTCTTTCCCTTTGTGCAGCAGCATCTTAGTCCACATTCCCCATGTGCAGGATCCTGTTATTCCCTGGTTCTAGAAAGAGAAGACCTTATTTGTAAACTCTTGAGTATATCTGTTCTAACCTATCTGGGGCTACACGAGGATGGACACAAGTGTTTATCTCTGTTTCCCTTCACTTGTATCTCAGGCTAAGAAGCGTTTGCCATCACTTAAAAACTTTGCAAGCTGAACTGAAAACAGATTCCTTGGGCAAAGGATTGCCTGAGGTCTGGGGAACCAAAGCTGGGGAAAGTTTCTTTGGGAAATGAAGGCATTTGAAAAACACCATGCATATTAGAAAGACACAGACATACCCAAGACAAAGCACAGAGGGATACATCTCCATGACCTTGCATTTGGTACTGCATTCTTAGCTATGACACCAAAACCATAAGCAACAAAATGAAAAACAGCTAAATCAGAATTTGTCAAAGTGAAAAAGACAACATAAAGAATGAGAAATAATATTTGAAAACCATGTATCTGATAAGGGTTGAGTGCCCCTGACTTAATATCAAGAATAGGTAAAGAACTCCTACAACTCAACACATAAACAACCCAATTCAAAGACATGGGAAAGGAATTTGTAGACATTTCTTCAAAGAATATATGTAAATAGTAATAAGCATATAAAAAGGTGTTCAGGGCTGGAGTATAGCTCAGTGGTAGAGTGCTTGCCTAGCATGTATAAGGTCTAGGGTTCAATTCCAACAGCCAAAAGAAAAAAAAAAGTTCAACATCATTAGTCATTAGGGAAATGCAAATGAAAACTACAAAGATATACCTTTTTATACCTACTAGGGTGGCTATAAGTTAAGAAAATGAAAAGTTGAAGTGTTGGAAAGAATGTATAGAAACTGTACAGAACCCTCATACATTGCTGGTGGGAATGTAAGATGGTTCAATTATTGTGAAAAGGAGTTTGGTAATTCCTCAAAAATTTAAAGTAGGATTACCATATGACCCAGTAATTCTCTTCCTAATACACATCCAAAAGAAAGGACATTTCAAACAGATACTTGTACAGCAATGTTTATTGCAGCATTATTCACAATAGTCAAAAAGTAGACTTAACCCTAGTGTCCATCAACAGATAAACAAAATGTGAAATATATACACAGTGGAAGCGTATTTGGCCATGAGAAGGGAATGGAGTTTGAATACATGCTCCAAAATGCATACATGTGAAAAACACTATATAAAGTAAGATAAATCAGATACAAATGACACATTTTGATTTTGTCTATTGTACCTCAATAAAGCCTTTTTAAAATTAATAGCTTATTCAAAACCAGTTTTGTTAAAGACTGAGTCTACTTTAATCAACAAGATAGATGATAGATCCAGTTTCTGCTGTCATGGAGCATCACCCTAGTAAGAAATATATTATTTAATCAAATAATCATGAAATCACTGCATAATTATAAACTGGGAAAAGTTCTATGAAGAAAAATTATGGGGAACTCTGAAAGTATGTTAATATGGAGTCTATTCTAGTTTGGGCTTTCCTTAGCAAATGATGTTTGAATTGAGGGTTCATAAATAAATAGGCATTGATTATGTATGGATTGACGGAGATGGAGGGATGGGAAGCGGGCAGATTTTCAGTATGGAGAACAGTTTATGCAAAGGCTCTATGGTATTTAGAGTTGGGCGTGTTTGAAGAAATAAAGGAAAGCCAGTGTGGCTAGGACAAAGTCATTGGCAGAAGTTGATAAGAGAAAACTCTGAAGATTGCTGCCTGATCTGACACTGCCTTTTTATAAATCATATTAAGGGTTTGGTCTTTATCTTAAGAAAAGTGAGAAACTGCTGGGTGTGGTGGCACATGCCTGTAATCCCAGTGGCTTGGGAGACTGAGGCAGAAGGATGAGAGTTCAAAGCCAGCCTCAGCAACTTAACAAGGCTAATCAACTCTGTGAGGCCCTGTCTCTAAATAAAATACAAAATAGAGGGAGATATGGCTCAGTGGTTGGGTGCCCCTGAGTTCAATTCCTGGTACCAAAAAAAAAAAAAAAAAAAAAAAGAAGAAGAAGAAGAAGAGGAAGAAAAAGTGTGAGAACATTGAACGGTTTTAAAGAGAAGGGTAACAAGTGTTGAGAGCCACAGCCGAAGGGGCCCCAGCAAACTTCCAGCTGCCAGCTGATGATTGGCTCACAGCGGCCCCAGCAAACTTCTAGCTGCCAACTGATTGGCTCCTCTGCGGTGATGCTCATTGGGCTGTTTCCCCGCCCTTTCAGACCACAGAGCTGCTCATTAGGGGACTTTTTTTGGCTCTGCCCACCCCACCCAGCCAATGGGCCTCAAGAGCAGGAGGAGTGGGGGAGGTTGAGAGGCTTGTGGGAAGCCAGTGGTGGCAGTTGGGCTCTGAGGGTTTTCCTGAGGAGCTGTGTGGTGAGGTGTGTGTGTTCTAAAAATAAAGTTCATTTCTTTTGACAAGTGGCTCCTGAATTGTGCCCAGCCAGACTGTGGCATTGGTAACAAGATCAGATGTTAACTTTGAAAGGAACACTCTGGCTGCTTTGTGACAAGTGGACTATAGGACAAGAGGAGAGTCAGGGGAAACTATTGGGAGAATCCTGAAATGAATGGTCCAGGCAAGAGATGATAGAGGCTTGGTCTAGGGCAGAGGTAATTGAGTTGATGGGAAGTGGACAGATTGGAGATCCTTTTTATCGATTTGATGAAAGAATGGATTTTGAGCAAACAGTTACAGTGTGCAATAATAATTCTTATCCAACTATAGCCTGCAGGCTGAACTTGCCCACTGCCTACATTTATAACGTTTTATTGGAACACAGCCACACCAATTCATTTGTGCACCTTTTATGGCTGTTTTGTGCATGTTTTAATGGAGACTGGGGTCCTCAGAGCCTTAGGTATTTACTGTCTGGTACTTTATAGAAAAAAGTTGATGATCCCTGATCTAGAATGATGACTTTTAGGTATCTGGCTTGTATGACCCAGTGAATGGGTAGTCAATGTAAATAGAGGGAGAAGGCAGAGAGCGAGAGAAGGGAGTAGGGTTAGTAGCCTCCTGGGTAAAGAAGTTTGGTAATATGGGCGGAGTCGAGGATATGTGGAATGGCCCTAGATTAGGGCAACAGGGGTGAGAGATGTGACCACAGCATGTAGTCGTGAAGAGGCCAAAAGTTTGTGACAGTTCAGAGTATGGAATGGGAGGCTGGTAGAAGGGAAGAAGAGATTGCTTTTTGTGAAAACATCATTTTTCTCAGAGGCTTAGTTAGGGACATTTGGAAAAGTCACAAAGCAGGAAGGACTAGGATTAAACTGGATGATGAATCTGAATCCAAATCATAATGTTTATTGAGGCATTAGTACCTGCTAAGCTCTGTTCTTTCTGGGCTGTGAGTCCTCGCAACAATCCTAGGAGGCAGTTGCTCTTCTTATAATCCTTCCACAGATGAGGAAACTGAGTCACAGGCAGGTGAAGCAACTTGTGACACTGACAGCTAATAAGTAACAGGAGTAGGATTTGAACCCAGGTAGAACCCTCTGCTCTTATTTACACTATGAACTCAGATGAAGTAAAAAGAGATTCTAGCCTGGGGGACGTGAATGCATTCTGGAGAAAAACATTCAAACTATATGGGGGTATACAAGGGTACCCTTGCCCTGTAAATCAGTGTTTCAATAACAAGTGTTGAAAGCACAAGGTTTAAGAGAGATTTGGATCAGAACCAGCATCAATAAACATCAGCTCTCATCAGATCTCACATCTCCCTCCCTCTCTCTCATATCTCTCTCTCCCTCCCTCTCTATCATGTCTATCTTGCTCTCTCTCTAACTATCTATCATCTATCCATCCATCCATGTCCCTCCCTCTGTGCAGTTCTGGGGGTTGACCCCAGGGCCTGGTGAGGCAAGTGCTACACTGCTGAGCTACACTCTCAGCGCATCTTGGAGTCTTTTGAATACCTGCTCCCCACCTTACAATACTGAAATGCATTTCTATCTTTTCCTTCTCTGAGCTGCTCCACTAACTTCATGAGGAGAGACTCTTTTTTTTTTGTACTGGGTATTAAACCTGAGGTCTTGGGCATGCTAGGCAAGTGCTCTACCACTGATCTACACCCACACCCCTTTTTATTTATTTTGAAACAGGGTCTTTATAATTCACCTGAACTGCCCTCAAACTTACCATCCTCCCTCAGCCTCCTGAGTAGCTAGGATAAAAAGTGTACACCACCATATCCAACTAATACTTTTTTCATTAAGATCCCCAGATGCCAACAATCATCCTGAGCATACCAGCTGCCTAGCTCAGAAAGCCCCCAACTTCCTCACTAGACAGGGTGCCCACATTGCCACAATGGCTCCTTGGATTATCTGCACTCAACCCAGATGGAGTGAGCCATGTCCCACTGTTGCCACCAGCTGTCCTCTTCCTCCCCACTTGCAGCGCCAATGAGAGACCACCAAGACCCCAACCCTCCAAACAAGATTTGAAATACCTTGCTAGTCTGGGTCGCAGTGAAAAGGTCCACCTGCATTTTCCTCCATCACATTTACTAGTCCTTGTCAAACACATCCTACCACCCCACCCTGCCACACACACCTCTTGGAAGCCATTAGCTGTATTTTTATCAGAGTCAATTTCCCATTTAGTTTCATCTTTTTGTTAGATTACTTGGAATGTCTGCTTCACCTGAGCCTCATTTTGCCTTCATTTCTAAAGCCTCCATCTTGAAAACTGATCCCAGAACAACTTCCACCTGAAGAAGTGTTTGGAATTTGAATTGGTCTGGCTTTGTCACATCTATGTTTAGGTAGGAGGTATAATCCTTTTAATAGTCTTGCCATCTCCTACTCTTCCCCCAGGCCATCTCCTCTTGTACACATTGGCCATGGACAAGGGCAAGACTGAACAGAATTCTTTCTGCTTCAGAGGAAACAAGGAACATATATAGGGGCCAAGTTTCATTGCTGTCATTGCCAGCCTTGCCTGCCTGCCTAGCTGTATTGAAGCCTCTTCAGGAGGTCTGGTATAAAGCAAATGTCCTAATTCAACACAAATCACGTTCGTAAATTTAAGATTCTGAATGTGGGTTCAAAACATATTCAGAATAGAAGTTTGTAAAGGATGTTAAAACTTAGCAGTAGCCTGAATTAAAAAAAAAAAAGTTTGAGGTTTTTTTTTTTGTTGTTGTTCATTTTTGTTCTAGGGCTTGAACTCAGGGTGGCTTAACCACTGATCCACATCTCCAGCCCTTTTTGTATTTTATTTTGACACAGTGCCTCACTAAGTTGCTGAGGCTAACTTTGAACTTGCAATCCTCCTGCCTTAACCTCCCGAGCTGCTGGGATTGCAGATGTATGTTGTCTCAACTGGCTTGAGGGTTTTAATCACAGGATCTTCTGTAGTATGATGTGGACATCAAAAAGCAGTGAGAACATAACTGTGACTAGAAGTTTGTTACCCATAGCAGGTAGTATGGTGGTATTGCTCAGAAATGACAGTACATGACGTTATGACCACACTGGATAATGAAATACTGAAATCAGCTGGGCATGGTGATGCATGCCCGAAATTTCAGCTACTCAGGAGGCTGAGGCAGGAGGATTACAAATTAAAGGCCAGGCTGGACAACTTTTGAGACACTGTTTCAAAATAAAAAATGGCTGATGAGGGGCTGGGGTTGTGGCTTAGTGGTAGAGTTCTTGCCTAGCATGTGTGGAGCACTGGGTTCAATTCTCAGCACCACATTAAAATAAAGATAGTGTGTCGAATTCCAACTAAAAATATTTTTTAAAAATGTCTGGTTATGAAGCTCAGCCATAGGGAACCCCTGTTTTCAATCCCTGGCAAAAATTATTGAACTTATTTTATACTGATTGACATGTAGCAGCATCCCAGTATCCTCCAAGGGCGTCCTATGGTATCCCAATGACTCCCTGGGCCCTGGGTCTCTACACCATTCAGAAAGAAGAGGGTAAGTGTCAGGCCTGATAGAAAACGTATAGCCTCTACTTCAGTATTCAGCCCATACTTATGGGTAATGTCCATGCTTTAATAGGTTATTAAGTATGCTGATTTGCTAAATACTTGCATCGTCACCCCTCTATTCCATCCTGGTGAGAGAGAACGCACCAGTGGAAGCTGAGAGCAATAATCAGGAAAATCACTTTATAAAAAGCAGCAATAAAAGCAAACACTGTACAAAATGCTTTATATGCAATAGCTTATTTAAGCCTCATTATGACTCTATGAGGTAGAAACCAATATTGTTTCTTTTTATGCTGGAGAAATTGAATCAAACTGAAGTGAATCGACTTGTTCAAAGTTTCACAGAGTGGGATTCAAACCCATGCTACCCAATCGTCCAGCACAGTACAATCAATAGAGACATGAAATAAATGGCTACCTAGGAATCTGGGTGCTAGTGAGAAATGGCTTACAAAGAGGTATAGGATTTCTTTTGGAGTTAGAGTAAAGACAGTTTTCTAAAATTGACTGTAGTAAGTGTTGCCCAACTCTGTGAATGAACTAAAAGCATTGAATTGATTGTACCCTTTGAATTAGTGAAGTGGATGGTGTGTGAATAATGTATCAATGAAATGATTTAGTGGGGGTCTGGCTGGGGAGTAGGAATGGCAGAGTAAGCTGTGATCATCTAAGTGAAGGACGCTGCCAGGAAGAAGGAGCCATCCTGTGTGGGTGGGGTCCCGAGGGCAAAACTTGGGTGAGTAGGAGGAAATCATAAGGGGCAGGCCTGGCTCACCAGCAGGAAGAACGTTCTAGCAAGTGGATTTTTGTGCCTGCAGAGTCAGGGAGCCTGCAGGTGCTGTCCAGTTCACTTGGGAGCTGGGTGGGGAGTACTTGGCAGGAAGGCTGGGGAAGGGAGTTCCACGGCAAGTGGAGTGATCTGAGGGATCTTCTAACCTGTGTCTGCTGAAGGCCTGGAGGAAGAAGGTCTTTAAAAGTAAGAGAGGTGGCCTCTTCAGCCCTTTGCGTCTGACACTGGTGCTCTGAGTGGGCCCTGTCTGCCATGTTTTAGTCCTACCTATTTATTATCCAGCTTGCTAGGAGGAGCCTGTGGGGCTGAAGATGGGAGATTGGAACCTGTCTCTCTAAGACATAGAGGCGCTTCTTCAGCAGCAGTTAGGGCCCAATTCTCATGGTGGCCCCTTCCCTGTACACTGTCATAAATGTGAGGTCCAATCCTGAGAGCAGAATGGGCTCACTAAGGTGAGGACTTTGGCTCTTGGTGTTATCGCCTCTGATTAAATCTGGGAAACCCTGTTTACTTCATGGGGCTCTTCTCTGGGTTCTTCTGGAGTGTGCTGTCTTGTTGGGAAAATGTGGATACGGGAGAGGCAGGCAAGAGGGTTGTCCTTCAAGAGTCTGTGTACTTGATACTATTAAGTGGCATCTCAGGCCATCACACCTGAACATTCCTAGACACCCCCTGCCTGGGGTATGACCAGTCAGGATCATGTACCCATATGTGTAGAACATAGGGATCACTCTGCCATGACACCCTATAGCTGAGTGGTCCTTGTTGATGCCCCTAAATTGGGAGTGACAGCTGATTCAGAACTGGCATTGAGGATGGGGAAGGGAAGGTGTGTGGTTCCTGTTATAGCCATTTAGAACCCTGGAAACAGACTCCAACACCTGTTTGAATGTAAACCTACAGGACATTTTGCCTCTGTGAGTCATGTGTGCAAAAATCACTTGTGTTCCTTGTGAGAAATACACTTGGCCAGGCCCCATCATAAATCGAAGAAACCCCAATCTCTGGGAATGTGCATGTTTAACAGGTTCTCTAGGTATTTTGGAAGAATGCCGAAGCATGGGAAACACTTCTGTAGATAACTGAAGCTGAAATGAACTTTCAGAACTTTCTTGCTTCTATTCCCTGTCTCCCATTGTTGCTGGTAGGAAAACAGACCCCACAGAAAACAAGTGAATTATCCAAGGTCACAGAGTCCACTAGAGACAAATCCATAGAATTAATCTTGGTTCTGTTTTCTGGCCCATGTCTACTCTCTTATCAATAGAGTATCTATCCATTTAGCCAAGCCTTTGTTTGATCAAAGAGCAAAAGTATCTTGAATAGGGATATGTTATCAGTATTTTTTCAGGAAACATTTACTTAGGTATATATGTGTGTGCATGTGCTTCTGTTTGTTCTGAGATGCATTCATTTTTGTGAGTCACAGACAAAAACACCTATAAACTGTTACTCTCCAAATAGCTTTGCTGAATTGAACACCTTCCACCTTACTAGAGATAATGCCAAAATTGCTCTTTAACACAATTGTACCAAATCTCATTCCTGCCAGTAGTATAAGATAATTACATATGTCCTTTCTCACTTTAACTTTAGTAAGTCAGACTTTTATTGTACTGCCAATCCAGTAGATGTGGAATCATATCTTATGTGATTTTCAATTACATTTTTTCTGATTTTTATTATATATATTTATACAAGTTTTGTTATTCAGGGTTTGCCCACTGTGAATCATCTGATCCTGTTCCTTACTTTTGTGTGTGTGTGTGTATAATTTTATATAATAACAATATGTACAATACAATCTTCACAACAACTCTCTGAAAGAGCCAGTGATTTAGATAAAGAAGACAGGGAGAAACCTTGCTGAAAATCACCCAGCTAATGGTTTGTTGAGCTAGTCCAGATCTAGAGGCACCCTAAATCCATGGCTTTTGTTTTACAGCATGTCAGGGCCCAAGATCAAGTTAGAAAAAAAGAGAAAGGGAAAAATAGCTTCAGACGTGTAACCATAAGTAATGTGTCTAATTAGGCTTTATACAATTAGGACTTTATTTACTAAAGTCCTCACAACCATCTGTGAGTAAAATATATTATCTCCATTTCATAGGTGAGGAGACTCACTACCCAAAGAAGCAAAGAAAATTGCCTTGGAAAGGATAAATTGCTGCTAATTAGAGATAGATCTGTGCTTGGGTTGTAAACCTATCAAACTTACAAAGACTATGTTTAGCATCCATTGTGCCAGAAAGGCCATCCTTATAGTGGTCCGCCAAAATGAGGAACACAAAGGGGAAGAGGAGGGCCACCTAATGGATGTGTGTTCTCTAGACCTTTTAGAAAATGCAGACTTGCCAGGTGCGGTGGTACATGCCAGTAATCCCAGTGGCTCTGGAGGCTCAGGCAGGAGCATTGCAAGTTCAAAGCCAGCCTCAGCAACAGCGAGGCACTAAGCAACTCAGTGAGACCCTGTCTCTAAATAAAATACAAAATAGGGCTGGTGTTGTGGCTCAGTGGTCCAGGGCCCCTGAGTTCAATCCCTGGTACCAACCCCCCGCCAATGCAGACTTGTTCCTTTAGCCACATACATGTAACTCTAAAATCAAGGTGATATATAAACATCAATAGAATTGGTGCTGTTTAAAAAGGGATGCCCCGCAAATGTTACCAAGGCAGAACTGGAAGTCTATAATGTTACCCAGAATGCTGTTGGCATTGTTACAAATGAACCCGGGCAAGATTTTTGTCAGAGAATTAATGTGTGTATTGAGCACACCTAAAAGGTGAGATACCTTCCTGAAAGGCATCAAGGAAAATGAGGAGGAAAAGAAGGAAGCCAAAAAAGTACCTGAGTTTAACTGAAATGGCAACATGCTCCACCCAGAGGAGCACACTTTGGGAGAAATAATGGGAGGAGGCTGAACTTCTGTAACTATTTTCTTTGAAGTCATGGCATAATAGGTGTAAAAAAATAAGACCTCTGGTCTGTTAAAAGAAAACAAAACCTCCATGCCTGGTGGCACATGCCTGTAATCCCAGTGGCTCAGTAGGCTGAGGCAGGAGGATCTCAAGTTTAGGTCCAGCCTCAGTAACTTAGTGAGGCCCTGTCTCAAAATAAAATATCAAAAATGTCTGGGGATGTGGCTCAGTGGTTAAGCACCCCGGTTTCATCCCCAGTACCAAAACAACAACAATAACAACAAATGACCACCCGACCTCTATCATCACACACACACACACACAAAAAATCTCCAAACCAAAGTCTATGCTTTTCCATAGTCACTCACGTTGCCTGTCCATAGATATTCTTGTTTGGAGGTAAAGGCCTCCCACAAATCAGGCCAGACTGATCAACTCTTAATGCCCAGTCTTGACCTCCCATTCTACCTTTTCTCCAGAGCACCAACAAACTTGGGCAATATCAAGTCTACTCCTACCATCTATCTGCATAATCTTGGCCTGGGGCAGCCTTAACGACAGGCCCAGCCCTGGAGGATCCTATTAAAGTGATTAGAGTAGAAGAACTCCCACAGATTCATCTTCCACTCCCTCAGGTTTCTCTGATGAAGCCCATTCAACACTCCTCATGGTAACCAGAAAATTCGAAGTTGGAGTTCTCAAATCATCTGCAAATTTAGAAAACAATCCAAAATCCCTGGTAACTCCTTGGACCCATTATGTCAGGATGGCTGGGGATGATACCAAACACCCAGAATAGTTGAAGCTCCCCTGGTGATATTCCAGTTTTCAGTCAGGATTGAGAACCCCTGGGAAGTCATCTTCTTTAAGCTCCAGCAGCTGTGCTCACAGTGATTTCCACATTTGAGTAGTCATAGAAAATCCTCAGAAAAACTCACTCAACCTACTATCCCTAGAGTGTCCACATTTGAGACTGGACCCAGGAATCTGCATTCATAACAGTCATCTCAGATATGTTCACTTTGAGTCAGCAGTAGGCCACATTTGGGAAATGCTGCCTTTAGAAGCATGGGAGTGAGATGGTCCTTTAAGGTCTGATTGAGGGATGGCATTTACAACAGCTGTGAGGCAGAGCACCTCCCTACTCTTTCTTTCTTCCTTCTGGATGAGGTGAGGGAGGCAGTCCTTCTCCTTGACTTTGGCCTCTTAGAGAAGCGAGTGGCACGGGCACGCTGCCTTACCCACCTCCTCTTTCTGCTCATTTTGATGCTACTTTGGCCTAGGAGGTCATCTTGGGAAGCAATATAGGGCCTGCCTTTCATTCCTTGTCCCATCCTTGGTCCTGGAGCCTGGGTGTGGTTACTTGCATGAAACGAAGGGATCAGAGTCTTCAGGGTCAGGTTAGAACTCTATGCTGAACACCAAGCTTTCCAGGATGGTCGTCCCCAGCATTCTTAGAATACTTCTTTGGGGACTGGTGCTTTCAATAGAACATGGGGTCCAAATGGAAATGGTAGACCATTCTTTTGTCACCCCCCTGCCCACTGAAACCCCTCCATTGTCACTGTTTTGGGAGCTGGTAGAAGCTCCAGAGAAGCAGCAAAGGGAGCCACAGCTCAGAGGGTATCCTCTACAGTACATGCTGGAGTTGTACCAGCGTTCAGCTGACCCCGATGGACGTCCTAGGGAGAATCGCACCATTGGAGCCACCATGGTGAGGCTGGTGAGGCCTTTGGCCCATGTAACAAGGCCTAGAAAAGGTGAGTTCTTGTGTGCCCATTCTACCCTAGCATTGGGAGAAGGACGGAAGAGTGTGGAGAACAAGGAATCAGAGTTTACTGTCAGGCCTCAATGCCTGGTGCACATAGGCATGGCTTCATTTTCTTTTTTCTTTATTTTGGTGCTGGAGATTGGACCCCAGGGTGCCCTACAACCAAATCAGTCTCCATCCCTTTTTAGGGGGTGGGGGAGTACCAGGGATTGAACTCTGAGCCACATCCCCAGCCCTATTTTGTATTTAAATTGGAGACAGAGTCTCACTGAGTTGCTTAGCGACTCTCCATTGCTGGCTTTGAACTTGTCATCCTCCTGCCTCAGCCTCCCAAACTGCTGGGATTATAGGCGTGCAACACCACGCCAGGTCCCAGCCCATTTTATTTTATTTAAAAATTTATTGATTTATTTTTTGGTACTGGGGATTGAACCCAAAGGTGCTTAAGTGTTATACCAATACCACAATCCTCAAATAACTCGCAGATCACAAATTGCCATTCCAATTAAGCCTTTATTGTTGGCCAGTGGGGTGGACACTCAACCCTAAAAGTGAAATAGTCAGAGTGGCGCACCCCCTTTGGTTTGGCCTCATATTTAAGCCAAAAAACTACAAAAGGGACATTTGGGGGTTTAGCCAATGCAAGCAAGCCAAGTTACAGAAGCGGGAGATTGCAGTCAGGTGGTGGGAGGCTTAGCTAATCAAAATAAGCCCAGTTACCCAGTTACAGAAATAGGATCCCAGATCCCCCAGTTACAGAAACAGATCCCAGTTAGATAGTTCCGTGTTCTTGAGGGTTTCCACAACAAAAGGAAAAAAAGAAAAGGAAAACTTGCCCCAGTCGTGACCTTTCTGGTTGGCATGGCTGTTTCACAAAAAGGAGTTTCTAAACAAAATGAAGTCACTATAGTCAAGACTTCTGTCTCATCATATTAGCTCTGAGCCCCATTCCCAGCCCTTTTTCATACTTTAATAGAGACAGGGCCTTGCTGAGTTGCTTAGAGCTTTGCTAAATTGCGGAAGCTGGTTTTGAACTTGCAGTCCTCCAGCCCCAGGCTCTGGAGCTGCTGCAATTACAGGCATGCACTACCACATTTGGCTGATTTTTAAATTTTGAGTCAGGGTTTTACTAATCTGCTGAGTGTCTTGCTAAGTGGCTTGGGCTGGCCTGAAACTTCTGATCCTCCTGTCTCTGCCTCTGGAGTCACTGGGATTACAGATATGTACCACCATGCCCTGGTTTTCAAGGGACGGCAAGCTCAGGAAAGTTGGCTCCAAGCCTGTTTTCCTTTGGGGACCCTGCTTAAGAGCAGATAGCTTGGGGCCTACTTTCCAGTCTCCATGACAACTGAGTAATGTGTTAGCCACTTTCTTTCATAAAAATCTTATTGCTTGTTACCTCTAAAAATTGGAATTGAGTTGCATTTTTGTGGAGGGCTGTTTATGTGGTGGTTTGTAAGGTCAGGCAATGGCGACCAAAAGGAGGCAGATTTAAAAAGGCTGCTGAATGAGGCTTTATTGAGATTTTGCTCCTGGGAGGGACCCTCAGACCAACAAGATGGGTCTGAGGAGAAGTGCATGGGGCTGGACAGGACTGGAATTTTTTATTGGGCTTAGGGCAGGAAGGGAGGGCTTGGGACAGGAAAAGGGGGTTTTTTAGAGTCCATTGTCCTTCTGGGGTTGGTTGCAGGAGCTGGCTAAGATCCAGAATTGGCCAGGAAACCCCACTGATTGACAGGTTCTGTCAGCACTTGATTGGTGGTTCTTTCTCGCCTGAGGGTTGCTTGGTGCTTTGTTCTGTAATCGCCTCAAACCAACCTAAGGGTTTGCTCTTAAAAGGAAAATAGTACAGGATGCTGTGTTGGAGACTTCTAAGGCCTCAGAAAGGATGAGAGAAGCTAACCCCTGAGGATATGTGAGTATCTGCTGATACCACCGGTTATGGATAATGAGTCCTGCTTCCTCACATGTTGAAGTTTGAACATTAGAGAAGCAAGCCGAGGGAAGCATATGCAAGAGGGCTTATTTGAAAAGGACTAAGGAAGACTTTTCCTGGGAGTGAGAAGGGGGCCATAGCTGGTATCCTGCTATCCCAGGAAGCGAGGTGTTGTGCCCATTTTATATGTCCTAGGCTCCCTTTGTTCTCCTGCCCTCTTCCCGTCTTTCTCCTTCCTGTGTATGTGACTAGGCATTTGACTAGGCCTAGCAAATGCTTGGTGGGATGGCCAGATGGTGGGAAACTGGTGGGCTGAAGGGGAAATGACAGGATGGAGCAGCCAAGGACACATTAATTAACAACCTTACACCTTCCTATAGGGATGGGCAATTCCTGGGACATGTTACCTTAGCAACAGGTTGGAGCAGGGGGAGTTCTTGATAAGGCTGGAGGGAGGGCTCTGAAGGAATTAACATTTTAATCCCTCAGGGGACAGTCCCCAATTTCCTGGAACTCACTCAAAATTGGCCTGACTTGATCTGACTTGACTCAATTTACCTATCTATACTGACTGTTGAATTCTGGCTTCACTGTTACACTTAATTAATGACAGCTACTGCCAGCTGTAGTTGTGGAGCAATGGAAAATGTTAGAGACAAGAAAACTATGGCATGGGGAGAGAAAGCAACTAGCAAGTGTCACACAGTGGGTGGCTGTCGCGACCCCTCGCCGGCAAGGGAAAAACACGACACAGGATTCTTCTTTCAGCAGTTTATTCAGGCCTTGATTCAAGTATCATCTTCTAGCGACCCCCCACCGAGCGCCCAAGCACAGCCTAATAAAGCCTCCCGCATACCAATCCCAAGCTGCCATGTGGATCTTTCTCATAGGGTGATAAGGGATTACATGCCAACTCTCCATAAAAGGAGTTGTTTATCACAGGCCACAGTGGAAGCCGGCGCCATCTTCTAATGGCGGCCACGGTCTATAGGAACGGCTCACCACAGGTGGCAAAGATGGAATTTGAGTTCAAGTCTGATTCCAAAATCTGTCTATAACTTTGTAAATCTTTAAATGCAGTATCCCAACAGGCCAAGAAGTTCTCCTATTTGGGCCATTCTGCTACTTTGAGATTTTTGGCACCAAATATGCTTTGAGATTGTCTTTGTCCCCATCATACTCAATTCTACTTCAAACATCTGCATTAGACACTCTTCCAGGACAGCAGCAGATGTGCAGGGTTCTCCAGGGAATGTAGGCAGCCATCAACTTCAAGGAACTCTTGAGAACCTGATGAGATTAACCTGGGGTTTTTCACTAGTCTCCATTGACAATGGACAGAATTCGCACTCTCCTTCCAAGTAAAACAACCAATACTCTCCTAGCTATCTCTTACCATGGGCTTTTTGTGTGTCAGGCATTGCAGAAGATGCTGTACAAAACTATCGCCCTTAATCCTTGCCATTACCAGATGAGGTTGGTACTTATTAACATAAACATTTTATAGATGAAGAAACTGAGGCTCAGTAACTTCGCTAATGTTACACAGCTAGTAATTGTTAGTCAGGGGTCAAACCTAGGCTCTTGGGCCCCAGAGCCTGTGCTTTTAATCACCATGCTGCGCTAAATTCCTAATAGATTTTAATTGAGCACTAGGCACTATATCTGGGTTGGGTATATGTGGGCAAATAACTATCCCTGATTTCTAGGAGCTTCTAGTCATAATGACAGGCCAAAGGTGCAACTTATGCAGTCGAGGGGGAGAAATAAAGAATGTCCATGCGTTTCTGCCCTTTTTCACTCAAATCACTCAATACAATTTCACTCTATAGGTTCTTAAGAAAATGAAAATCCTTAATGCTAGGCATTGCAATACAGAAATCAATTCACAGCAAACAATTCTAGATTAATTCTAAGTACTGCAAACACACTTATTCATAACAGGTTCATGACAGACATTCCCTCTGCATGCTAAGTGTGAGGTCAGGCAATGGGTGGCGACCAAAGGAGGCAGATTTAAAAGGCTGCTGAAGGAGGCTTTATTGAGACTCACAGAATGGACAGGAGAAGGGTATGAGGAGAAACCGCGTGGGGGCAGGACTGGAATTTTATAAAGCTTATGGCAGGAGGAGAAGGGCTTGGGACAGAAAAAGGTGTTTTTAGAGTCCCTTATCCCACTGGAGTTGGTCTGGAGAACTGGCTGAGACCAGGATTGGTTGGGAGACCCTGCTGATTGACAGGTATTAGCTAGGAGATCCCGCTGATTGACGACTGATTGATGATTCTTTCCAGTGCTTAGGCTGCTTGGTGCTTTGTTCTTAAGTCACCACCACTGACCTGACATCTGGACTTTTTTGATGTAGGGCTGCGAATTTCATCTGGATACTTTCTGCTGGCTTAGGGGAGTGGAGGAGGGGGGAGGGGAAGGGGAGTGGCTTGGGTGTTGGTTCCTTAGGAAGGCAACTGTAGGGGTGTAGTATCATCTGGTTGTAGGTCACTTTGGCAATTTCACCTATGCACTTTGGAGAGAACCTGAGGAGGCAGGGAGCAAACATTAATAGAAGTCCTATTACTAATATAGGGGTGAGAATGGGAGCCAGCCACATAATGAGGGTTGAGTTTAGCCAGCCTGACCAAGGGTCATTTGATTGTTGCTGTTTAAGCTTTTCATCCAAACAACAACAGAGGGTGTTGACATTCTTTTCGACCAATTCAGTTTCATTGACATAGTAGCAGCATTCTTGGTTCAGGAATAGACGGGTTCCTCCTTTGTCTGCTGTCAGATCTAGGGCTCCAAGGTTCTGTAATGAAACTTGGGCAATGGATGTTATTTGCCTTTGTAGGGAAGCCAGGGATGCAGCCAACACTCTACTGCTTCCCAAAGTTGTTGTTCAAGCTTCTGAGTAGTGGTTACTGTATAACCAAGTCCTCCTGCCCCCAGTTTGGAAGCAGCAAGGGAGAAGGCCAGGGAGAGTCCAACTACTACTGCTAGAAAGACAGCCTGCCTTGTCCTTGAAAGGGAGGTAGCAACAAGCCATGTTAATTCAGCCTCACTGTACAGAGTTAATTGAGGGACCAAGGTGGAAGGAACACAAAAAGCAAAGGGCGTGTTGAGGCTTAGATTTTTTTTGTTGTTGTTAGGGCACCACTGCACCAGAAAAAGAACCACAGTAGGGCAAATGTTGGGGAAGAAATTCGAACCATCTTGTCACAGGGTGCTGAACCAGAGGAAGTGTAGCATCAAGGGAAATTTCCTGATGAATTACAAACAAGAAGTACTTCCTCAAAGGCTGGAGAGGGGGGTCCGTGGGGTCTAGTTGAGGTATGGAGAGGAAGATCAATGGGAATTACAGTTAATGGAGTATGATCCAAAGCTGTGCAGAAGAAACAGCATGAAATGTTATTAACTTTGGATAAATTGAGAAGCTGAAGGCCCTGATGTATTAGGGCCATCCATGAGTAAGGGTCAGCTTTGGGATGGGCAACTGCATCCAGCTCGTGTTGGAGTTCTTCTCTTACTCCTGGGTGGTTATGTGAATTTGAGGGAACACTTGTATATAAGCTCTCAATATTCTGATAGAGGCTGAGGGGTGCTTGGCAAAACCCCCCAAATAGAATTTACCATCAACACCCAAAGCCCACTTCGGGTCCCATGAGTTAATTTGGTGTATGCTTGATTCTCATAGCAAGGCTTATCTAGGAAGTGTTTCTTGCATGAATTATAAGGACACCTGCCATAGGTGTCAGGCCAGCACTTACAAGATTCCTCAGTTTGGTCTGCTATGAAGCATAGCATTGCTAAACATAAGTGGGACGAGGTAGCAATCCAGTAATGTTAAGGGTGACCACCCGATTGCAGCCAGTGGAAGGGCAATCACCTTGACCTATAAACTGAGAGTGGGTGGAGCCATCCTGCTGCCATGTGGCTTGGATATAGAAGCACCATCTGTGGGTTGGGATAGAAGCTTTAGAGAGATTATAATGATTAGTAAAAGAAGGAGAGGGTTGGTGAGAAGTCGTGAGTTTCGTGGGCCTCAGCATGGTGGAAGTCCAGGACTGGACGTTTGGAACAGTGCTTTTCTAAGGTGAGAGACATGGTACCAGGGGGAGTGGCCCAAAAGCTTGGCCACTGTTGGGGTAGTAAGTATGACTGTATGGTGTCCCTGTCCAGCGAGGTTCCAATGATTGAGGATGCAGCTGTCAAAGTAAGATTCACCTGGTTGAAGAGGGTTCGATTGAGTACCTGGTTGTGCTGGGATTGAGGTAATGGATGGCGCAAGAAGGCATTGGTCTGCATGCTCCCTTAGGAGTTTGTGTAGAAGTATGAGATAGGGCAAGTAGGACACAGGGGAGGAGCAGTGATTGGAAAGATGTGGTTGATTAAGAAAGGGTGCCCATAGAGTAGCTCAAAAGGACTAAGGCCTAAAGGGGCTCGAGGCCAGGGTTGCCCAAATTTGGGTGAGGGCCAATGGCAGGAGATTGGGCCAGGACAACCTGAGTTCAATAGCAAGTTTAGTGAGATAAGCCTTGAGAATGCCATTAACTCTGTCAACCTTACCTGAGGATGGGGGTCAGTAGGGGATGCAGAGCTCCCAAGTGATGCTGAGGCCTTTGGAGACTAGTTGAACAACCTGAGAAGTGAAGGCCGGACTGTTGTCTGACTGAATGGAGGCAGGAAGTCCAAACCTGTAAATGATCTGCTCAATGAGGATGGAGGTGATGGTGTCAGCAATTTCCCTCAAGGTAGGGAAGGCTTCTATCCAACTATAAAAGAGTGCTATCCCAAGCCACAAGCAGTTAGATTCTGTGCCAAGGCTTGCCCAAAGAGGTGGGGACTGTTCCTGAAGCCTTGGAGTAGGACTGTCCATGTCGCCTGTTCAGACCTCAAGGATGTAGGGTCTTACCATGTGAAGGCAAAGAGGTAATAAGAGTCTGAATGGAGAAGCACTATAAAGAAGGCATCTTTAAGATCCAGGACAGTAAAGTGAGTGGTTGAAGGGAGGAAATGAGAAGAAAGAGTGTGAGGGTTGGCAATCACTGGGGGTGGATGGGAATATCCGCCTCATTAATTAGGTGGAGATCCTGGACTAAGCCATAGGCTCCTGAGGGTTTGCGTACCTGCAATATGGGAATGTTGCAGGGGAAGTCAGTAAGGATTAAAAGTCCCTGGGTGAATAGCTGGTCTATGATGGGTTTAAGTCCCTCCCTGTGGGTTTTGGAGATGGGAAATTGGGGTTGCAAAGAAAATTTAGTTTGTGGTTTCAGCTGGATGTGGACTGGCTTGTAGTGAAAGGTTATGACCGACTTGGAGATGTCCCAGACCTGGGGATGACTAGGTCAGGGGGCAATGGCACAGTAGGTACTGTTGGGTTATTAGGGTAAGGATTAGAGGCAGAAGGAGATGGGTGGTAGTATTCTTGGGGTACAGTTGGGGGTACCTCCTAGTAATTGGAGGACATCTCTGCCTAGGAGAGGAACCGGACAGGATGGAATGACCAGAAAAGAGTGTGAATGGGTGTCCCTCCAGGGCACAGGCCAGCATAGCAGTTCGGTTTGGGGAGGAGGGTTTGCCATCAATCCCCATAACTGAGACCTGGGAATGAAACAGAGGCTCAGAGTGGGTAGGCAAGACAGAATAGGTAGCCCCCATGTCCACAAGAAATGTTATGGACTTACCCGCTGCCTGGAGAGTTACCCTGGGCATGGTGAGCGTGATGGGGGTCGTGGAGTCTGGGCTTCTTCAGTCTTCTGTGAAACCCAATATTTCAAGAGAAGAGATGGCCTGGCGGGTCATACCCCTGTGTAGAGGCACCAAGGAAGGGCCAGCAATGGGGCAGTCACTCTTCCAATGTCCTGTCTGCTTACAGGTAGGGCATGGCCTGGAAGGAGGCCATGAGTTTGGGCATTGGCAAGCCCAGTGACCTTCACATCCACATTGGAAGCAAGCCCCTGGCAGAGAGGAATGCTAGATCCCCCGTGAAGCTCTCGCTTGAGCTATAGGCCTCAGGGCCACTGCCAAGGCCTGGGTTTGAAGTGTTACCTTTTTCTGCAATGGAGCCTGCTTTAAAGGCCATTCTCACCAGATCTCAAATAGGTGTCTGAGGGCCCTCCTCAGCTTGTTTGAGCTTTTGTCTAATATCATGAGCCGATTGAGTAATGAAATGGGTTGCTAACACTGTAGCCTTGGTGGGAGACTCATGATCCAGCTTAGCATATTTGGTGAGGGCCTCTGTAAGGTGGTAGAGAAATAAGGCTGGATTTTCATCTGGATTCTGGGTGATTAATCTCAGCTTATTAAAGTTAACCACCTTATTGGAAACTGCCTGCATGCCCGCTATAAGGTATTGGACCATGCAAGCACAGTGACGGCAACCTTGTTGGCCATCTTGATAGTCCCAGTTGGGTTGGGTTAAGGGAATGGCTGCTTCACCCTTGGGGAGAGTCATATCTATTAAGTAAATTTGATCAGCATGATCTCCTGCAGCCTGCTGGATGCAGGCTCACTCATTGAGGGGTAAGGGTGGAGGACAGAATGACATAGAGGTCATGCCAGGTAAGATCCTAAGTCTGGGGGAATTATCAGAAGTCCTTAATATAAGTAGAAGAGTCAGCAGAGAAGGACCCAAGGCACTTTTTAATTTGGGGAAGATCTTGAAGTGAAAATGGGTTGTGCATTCAAATGATCCCTTCAGCACCAGTCATTTCCCTGAGAGGACAAAGGAGTTGGGTTAGCTGGTGGGATCACCTGGTGGGATCTGGTGTGGGAACTGATAGAAGAGAGGAGTGAGTGGGGGGAGGGGGGGAAGTTTCTCAGTAGAAGAGGGGAGGGGAGGGGAGGAGCTGTGTCAGCAGGAGAAGGGGGAGGAGGCTTGGAGGGATCCCAAGATATCCCTGGCACAACTGCCCTGACTCTTTCCCACCCACTCCCAGAAAGGCGGGACTCCTTCTGCCTAACTGATGAAACCTGGGTGGCAGACCTGAAGCAAGCAGAGAGGGATGCCACAGTGGAGGGGGTGGCTGTGGCAGGGCGGCTGTGGTGGCTGTGGTGGCTGTGGAAGCAGCAGCAGAGGCGGCAGGGGGCAGGGACGCCAAGCCATACCTCTGGCAGGGGGAGGACAGGAAGGGGAGGCTGAGAGAAGCTTGGGTATCTGAGAATGAGGAAGAAAAAGTGGAACAATGGGAAAGTGGCTCCCCAGCAAGGAAAACTTTAGCAGTAAAACAGAACAGAGAGGAGGAGCGGAGAGCAGAGGGAAGGACGGGAGCCAATCTCAAAGCCTCTGTTTTTGCCTACTTTCCTGTCTGGCAACAGAAATTGTCCAATTCAGTGAGGGCTTAAATCAAAAGTTCCTTCTGGGGGCCATGGTGACCCATTGTACTTTTGGGGTCTAAGGAGAGGACTCTGTTTCCCATGACCTTCCTGCACCCTCAGGGGTGAGTGGGAACAGTAAAAGGCGTCCCAAAGTTTGCTTGCGCTCACCTGAGGAATAGATAAGGGCCGGGCAGGGGTTGAGGCATCCCAGCAACCCACTTGGGGGCCCAAATGGATTGGGGGGGGGCTTGCAGGAGGACTGGGGTGTCTCCACAGTTCCCGGAGACTTGAACGGGACATGCAGGGTCTATGGCATGCATGTGACTTAAGGATAGACCCCACAGTCCGAAAGGGGCTGTAAAGTTGGGAGAGACAAGGGAACTTACCCCACTCCTTTTGGCCCTGATGAAGAGAGGTAAAGAGCAGCTCAGGAATTTTCCAGGTTCATTTGAAAGGGGAAGGGATGGACTTTGATCCCCTGTGGGAGAAGCCCGAAAATCTCTCCTAAGTTTAGGCACCAGATGGGAGGTCAGGCAATGGGCAGTGACCAAAGGAGGCAGATTTAAAAGGCTGCTGAAGGAGGCTTTATTGAGACTCACTCCTGGGTGGAACTCGATCAGACCCACAGAATGGACAGGAGAAGGGTATGAGGAGAAACTGCATGGGGGCTCTACAGGACTGGAATTTTATAAAGCTTATGGCAGGAAGGGAAGGACTTGGGACAGGAAAAGGTGTTTTTAGAGTCCCTTGTCCCACTGGAGATGGTCAGGGGAACTGGCTGAGACCAGGATTGGTCAGAAGATCCCGCTGATTGACAGGTGTTTCCATTGGTGCCTCATTGGTGTTTCTTTCCGGTGCTCAGGTTTCTTGGTTCTTTGTTCCTAAGTCACCGCCACTGACCTGACACTAACCTCAAGTGTCAGATCAAAAGTCTCAAACCTTAAGCTTTAAGACCAGCGGAGGCACACTCACTCAGACCATGGTGATCAGATCAGGAACCAAGGCAGGCTTCTCCTGGGGTGGAGCTGGCAGCCAGTTTAGGAGAGAGTCCTAGGGAGAAGTTGCAGCTCTGGCAGCCAGTTTAGGAGAGAGTCCTAGGGAGAAGTTGCAGCTCTCACCAGGGTCAAGATGTGGCTGTAGAGTTTGAGAGCGTGAGGAAGAGGCAGAAGATCAGGCAATCCATGAAAAGAGTTGGGATGTCAGTCCAGGTTCTCATGAGGCTCTCCAGTGTGAGGGCCTCAGTGCGGGCTGGCTGAATGTCTGTTCATTTGCTCCACCATTTATACTAAATTTTGGGGCTTCTGACCACCCTTTCAATCCCTATCAGCTGTCACCGAATTTCTCAGTGATGTCATTTGCCCTGGGGTTAAAGCATCTAGTTTGTGGTCCCCATCCTGAGTTTTCTTGCCTCTCCCCCTTATTGGGATGAGGACAACATGACAGAGACTTCACTCTGAGCTTCTCAGGGTGGGGAGAAATGACTTGTTTGGGCCCGAGGGCCATACGAAGGCTCTGTAGGTGTGCCTGGTAAGACTGCAGGTTTCAAACTGGAATTTTAAAATGCAGTTGCTTAGGCTAAGGCCTAAGGCCATCCTTGCACTAGTATAATAGAATAGGTAGATAATGTTATAAGTGCTTAGAAAAGGATAAGCAATTGGGATCCCAGGACTCCAGAGAAGAAATGGCTCAGGCCAGGGGATATAATGCAGTAGGTAGAGTGCTTGCCTCAGATGCACAATGCCCTGGGTTCAATCCCCAGCACCCCCCTCCCCCCACACACACGGCTAACTGTTTGGAGCAGAGAAAGGGAAGCAGAGATAATGCTGGAAAGCCTCACTGAGAAGGTAATATTTAAGCTGGCATTTGGGAAAGGAAGAGTAAGGAGCCTATTACATTGGCAGAGAAGTTCATCCTGATTTAGGAAAGAGAAAATAACTTGGTGTGGGTGGAAATTCACTCAACAAATATTTATTCTGCACCTACTGAGGGCTGAGCATGCAAATGTGATTAAGACAGGCAAAGCTACTAGCTTGGAGCACGTGTTCTGGTGGGGAGATAAATGTGCAAACAGTTAAGTTGCAAATTGTGGCAAATGCTGTCAAATGATGAACTAGGTTATGATTGAGAATAGCAATGAAGTCATCTCTTTCCGTGGGGTTATGTGAAGGTACCTTTGAAGAGGGAACCTTTGAGTGGAGGCCAGTTAAGAAGGGAGACATGACAAGAGTGGAGAGACAGCTGACTTAGGTTTAAGGAACTAGGTGCGAAGGCCTAGGGGGTGGAAGGAAGGATGTCCTATTTGTGGCTGGAGTCTAGAGAGCACTGCAGGGAATATGGCAAGATATGAGGCTGGTGAGAGGTGGGGTCTCAGAAGCCCTGAGGAGGGCCCCAGATTCCATTCCTAACTGCAGCACAAAGCAGACCAAGTCAAGTTTGTACTGATACTGTGAGGCTGAGAAGGAGGATGCCAACAATTAGGCATATATCCCAGGCTGACTATGAAGCATACTGGTATCTTAGAGCCTCTCTGGAAAGGATCCAGAAGCAAATGACAAATTCAGTCACAGGGGATGTATGAGTCCTTCCTTTCCCTGAAAAGTTCTGAGCAGACCCTTCCTGGCTCTGATCCTCAGCAACCCCACTCTGCTTCAGGAAACAGGTGAGGTCAAGGTCTGAAAGGAAAGGGCAGTTCCTCACTAGACAGCCTGTTAGAGGTTTGGGTTGGGTTCCTTTTCAGGCAGGGTGGAATGGGTGTATGGGTGGGCCTCTAGGAAAGTTTATTGTTAAGACGGGAGTGTGGAATAACATAAGAAAGCAAACACAGGTCTGACTTGGGCCTGTGTGAATGATGGCTAGTGAGTGCCCCAATCCTGAGGGTGTGTTTAGCATGAGTTAGAATACAAACTTTTAGAAGTACTCTGGAACATCAAAATATTAAAGAGTTCTGTTTAATCCCCAGCACTATTACAATCCAAGACTTGTGGATTCAGTGGCGGAGCAAGGTTAGATTGCCGCAGTCCGGCTGCAGCAAAATAACCGGGGGGTGACGAGCAACTTGTGTACATTGATACAGCAGGAGTGGAAGCCCTTTATTGTAGGACCGGAGGGATATTTATACATTCCACACAGCTTATCTTAATTAGCATAAACTAGATACAGCAGTCAACCAATAAGGAATCTCCACACTTAATGGCTCGCTGGCTTACTTCACAAACCACTCCCTCTGGCAAAATGCCAGTCGCCATCCAGACTTGTTTACAGACTCTTACATTAGATGAATAATACATAAATTAATGTGGAAATACTTACTCAGATGTTTGTAAGGAGAGAGAAAACCTTTTCCTGAGATGACTGGTTTTGTAGTCTTTGCTCTTGACCTTTACCAGGATGGGGAGGAGCACAAGTTGGGAACTCTGCAGGCCCAGCCTTCCTACCCTTTGGCCACTGGGTGTCAGCACAACAGTTTGGATTAAATCTCTCAATTGCTAAGGGGCATGTAGTTTTTAATAGATTTGCCAGCAAACAAAATATTGGTGATCAAGGCCTTGTTGAGATGGTATTTAGAGAAGTGAGGGTAAAATGAATGGGGAAAATGGAGAGCCATTTCTGGAAAGGAATGGAAAAGGGAGAGATGGGGAGTTAAAGGAGAAATGGCCAAAAGATACTCAAGAAGCAATTAAAAAAAAAAAAAAGCTTCTTGTCATTGTAGATGAACAGAATGCCTCTATTTTATTTATTTTTATATGGTGCTGAGGTTCAAATCCAGTGCCTCTCACATGCTAGGCAAACACTCTGCCACTGAGCTACCGCCCCAGCCCAAGAAGCAATTCTTGAAGTTGTTGAAAGACAGAAATGGCAAAAATAGCTGTCCCTACTAGTGACATAATTATTTTGTGGTGCCTTGGTCCTGGATTTAAAACAATGACAGAATAGCACCCAATACTGAATTGTTGCCCCAAACCTGTATCTGTATAGTGATGTGAAATAAGGACTCCTTTTAAAATATTTTAAACTCTTATTTTTAGTTACACATGACAGTAGACTATGTTTTGGCAGAATATATATATATACATGAAGTATAACTTATTCTATTTAGGATCCAACTTTTGTGTGGAGTTTTTCTGGTCGTGTGTACAAATACAAGGCTAGGAAAGTTATGGCCAAGTTTCTACTGTCTTTCCTATTTTCCCCCCTCCCTTCCTTCCCCTTTGTCCAATCCAATGGATTTCTATTGTTCCCCTCCCCAACCTCCCTGTGGGTTAGCAATCAGAGCCAATCCCAAGAAATGAAAGGCCACATGTTTTCTCTGAAATAAGGACCCTTAATCCATGTATGTTTCAACATGTCTTTTGGTCACCTTATTAGTCAATAATATAATTGATCTTCTAAACTCTTCTATGCTTCCCCCCAAGTCTAGAACTGTAAAGTGATCTAAAAGTGAGACAAAATTACTTTCTTTAGTGCTTTATTTTTAATTTGTATTGGTGCACTATAGTTATACATAATAGATTAATTATGACACATTTTACATGGACATGACATAATTTGATCAATTTCATTCACAGTATTTCCTTTTCCCTTACCTCCTCCCTCTCCTGACCAACTTCTTGGCCACTGGTACAGTTTCTTTTCTTAATTGCAACCAGCTTGAGTTCAAATTTTAACTTTACCATATACTGGCTATGTGTCCTTCATGGTTTTGGTTTCTATGGTGCTGGGATTGAACCCAGGGCCTTACATATGCTAGGCAAAACTGCTCTCACCACTGAGATACATCCAGCACTTGGGTGTGTGTCCTTGACATAGCTTCTGTGAGCCTCAATTTTCTTGTCTGCAAAATGGGAATAATAAGTCTCTCATAAGACCATTGAAGATTCAAGAGTTTATAAATATAAAACATCTTGTACATTTGCAAGTGTTCAACAAATGATATATATTATTACCTTGAGTTAATTTCAGGGCTGATTACAGCTGTGTTTCTCTTGTACTGTTTTGTAAAGGATTTTCAGGCTCGGTATTCAGGCAAGACACTAATCCCCTGACCCTGTTCTGTCTTATGTGTACAGGTTCCTGGCATATGCAAACCCTGGACTTTCCTCTCGGACTAAAGCGGGAAGTGTACCAACTAGTCAGAGCCACTGTGGTTTATTGTCAACAACTCCACCTAGCTCACTTTAATTTATCCTGCCATGTAGAGCCCCGGGCCCCACAAAGCCCAACCAACCACTTTCCTTCAGGAAGAAATTCCTCAAAGCCTTCTCTGACATCTAAAGCCTGGACAGAGATGGACATCACACAACACATTCTGCAGACACTCTGGAATCACAAGCATCCCAGGGTCCTAAGACTCCGCTTTATGTGTCGGCAGCAAAAATGTAGCATAGTTCCTGGGATCCAATGGAATGGCACTTCACCTTTGGACACTGCGTTTGTGCTACTCTATTTCAATGACACTCATAAAAGTGGCCAGAAGGCTAAACTTCCCAGTGGACTAGAGGAAATATTAGAAGGGGAATCTTCTCTTTTGAGGAGGGTCCGGCAAGTAGGCAGCATCCTATCTAGGGTTTCTGACTCTTCCCAGAAACAATATGGGTCTGCAAATAATCAGTCTGCAAATAATCAGTGTTCCCTTCATTCTTTTAAAGTCACCTTCCAGCAGCTGGGCTGGGATCATTGGATCATTGCTCCTCATCACTATACCCCAAACTACTGTAAGGGATCCTGTCCTTGGGTACTACACCGTGGTCTCAATTCCCCCAATCATGCCATCATTCAAAACCTTGTCAATGAGTTGGTGAACAAGAATATTCCCCGCCCCTCCTGTGTCCCTTATCAGTATGCTCCCATGAGCATCCTTCTGATTGAGGAAACTGGGAATATTCAGTATAAGGAGTTTGAGGGTATGATTGCTCAGTCTTGTACATGTAGATAATGGCACAGGAACAGCTAGCTCAGGTTGCCCATGTAATTGGAGAATGACTGGAAATATCAGTGTGAAAGATGTACGTGACCTTAAATCTATAGGTCCTATCCCTTGCCCTAAGTATTGTTTCTTTAGTCTCTTTCCCCCATTTGTAATCTATTCAGTTGATAAGAACTGTGCTGATACCCATTTGATCTAGTCAAATTTGGTCACTAGAACAAATCTGACCACTACTATTGGCCAGCACAATTGGACCACCAGTTAGAGCCCTTATTGCTTGGGTAAGATGGTCCTTTGGAGATGTTCTCTATATTTTGTCACTTTTATTGTGACTTTTTCAAGTCACTGGAAGCTGATAGAAGTTTATAAAGTATCCCACCAAAGCCTGGGAAAGGTGGACTTTTGCTAGTGTTCAGCTTCTAAGGCTCTGGAAGATTTGGAGTGGTATTAGTAGCCTGAGATTTTTGTACCCTCTTCCTCCCCTCCTGTCTCCTGTTTCATGTCTCCTATCCAGACTGTCTGCTTCTATGCTCCTTCCACCTTCTAATTCTTGGACTTGAGAACTTTGTAGGTAACCGTCTTTATAAGAATCTTCATGTAAACGTGTACGGCTTTTCCTCTCGGCCTCTGCATCTGGGAAAAGGCCCACAGGGAAGCAGCACCATGGAGTTGTCTGAGATGGCAAGTGCTTGAAAACAACCAGCATTTGTGGTAAAGAGGAGAAGAGCTGTCATTGCTGATTAGGATGAGGGAGATATTTCAAACTTTTTATGGAGCAGTAGGTTTATCACAGGATGTTTTCTTTTTTAAAATTATTTTCCTTTTTTATTTCTTACATGATTTAAAGTCCTATAATCACACCCAAAGAAAGTTCCTTGGTGGCTCAGAGACCAGGAGGCCTGTTTGGGGAGGGAGAGGAGGAGAGGACTGTGGTGGGGGGGAGAGATATGCAGAGGCCTCGAGCTGACTTCATTCTGGCTTACCTGTTTCATGTATCCATTTGGGCTCTGGACATTAGACTTGGGGAGATGGGGATGAATGGAACTCAGTCGTGGGCTGCTGGTAGCAGGCCCGCCCTGGCCCCTGGGGACTCAACCCCCAGTTCTTTGTTATGCATGTCAATGTGGCCAGCTCACAAGGCCATGACGCGGGCTTGCGGTTCCCTGTTTATCTGCCTCGCACATATGTGTCTCTCGGGAACATCTTGACCTGTTCGAGCCTCCTGATAGGGGACGGTGACGTGACGGTAACCCAAGGACGCAGTTATTACTCTTCCCTCCTCACTTTTGAGTAATTTCCCGCAGCTGTTAAAAAGATATATAAGGGGAACAAATCTGGCAATAAAGCGCGCACACGCTCCCTCCTGGATGAAGAACCTTGGTGTCCTGTGTATTTTTAACCCCGCCGTCCCTCGCCGGACTCGGCTCCGTTAGCCGGACGCGGCAGTGGGCTGACCGATGCTTGTGCTGTGACTCTGTTCTATATTCCTATGCTATATTTAAGTGATGGGATAGGGATGTGTTACAAATACCTTGAGGGAAAAGTATGAGAAGATGAAATTTTTAAATATATTGTGCATGTGTACAAATATAACAGTGTAGAATTATAATGCAAAATAATTAAAATATATTTTTGCTGAAGAAGATCATGAACATTTGGGGAATTGGGAGAACAGGTGGAAGGAATTTGTTTGCTTTGTTGGCTTTTAGCTATGATTAGGATCTCATCTCTAGTCCCTATAGGGCAGGCTCTGCAGAAGTCTGTTTTCTTAAAGGCATACTGCTGGTGAACAGGACTCACCAACATGCCCTGTTGAGGAAGCCTGGTAAGTCTTTCCTTCTGCCCAACTCTTCCTCATAAGTTAGTACCATTCTTGGTGGGATGGGATTGATTAAGGGTGGGTACATGTGTTTACAAATGTTAATCCCTATCTTTCTTATCCATCATAAATTAACTCATTTTTACCACTCCCTTCTCAACAGTTAATTCTAGCTAGACTAAATATGCTGCAAGTAAATATCTCGCAAGTCTATGCATACATAAATGCTATTCTTCCCTTTAAGGAATTGTTCCTTAATATTCTTTTGTCCATGTACCTCCTGCAGCTTTAGGAATCAGCTAAGGTTTGTTTTTTTTTTTTCTCCAATCTCGGTAGCTCCCATGCCCCTCCAGACTCAGGTAGGTGTCCACTTTGTGTTCACATAGCATTACATGCTCTCCCTCAGTATACACTAGTATAACTGTCTATTGCAAAAAAGGATGGAGCCCATTTTGAGGGATTTCACCCATGTCATACCCCTGTTCTCTATTGCCAGACCCTAGTACCTAGTAAGTCATTAACAGAAACACAGAACACTAACAATACTTCTTACAGAGGGGGAAATCCAACCCAGGGCCTCATCCGTGCTAGACAAGTGGCCTACCCCTGAGCTTTATACCCTACCCAACAGTGACATTTTTGTTGGGGATGCGTTCTTCCTGATACAATAATTCAATATTTGCATAGTTCACTAATTTTTCATTGGAATAAATGTAATTTATGCATATACTTTGTACATAAATTAAGATGATTAATATTTGTGCCCCATTTCAAAAGCATGCTACAAATGTCAATAGAATGTGACAGTTTTGTTACTGAACAAGGCAGTTTGTGAAATCATATGTACTTCAATTTGAACTGAGAGGAGATATGGACTTTCAGTCCAGTCACTTTCCCAGTTTTCCTGGATTATGCACAAATACATAACAGGCCTGAAGACAAACCTTGGTTATAGGATCAGATCCTGAGTTCAGTTTCTTGGTTCTTTGGTATTTGTAGAAAGTCCTGATCTCCTAGCCTTGAGTCCTGAATACCTGTGAAACAATCTGTTTATGGAGTACTCAGTTAATTGGCCCTATTATCCATTAAGTCCAGACTCATCAAAACCCCCAAAGAAATCACTGGCTGTTAGTATAATCGAGGTCCCCTGCAAAAATCTCATATGTAAGATGAGATTTAGAAGAGAAATGTTTGAGTTTAGAGGAGAAATGATTGGGTTAGAAAAGCCTTAGGGATTAATGGAATGACAACCATAGGCTGGTAGGCTGGTGGCTAGAGGAGGTGGGTCCCTGGGGCATGCCTTTGGGATATCTATTTTGTCCTTGATGAGCAGAACTCACTCTCTTCTGCTTTCTGGAGGGATGTCTTGAGCCGCTTCCTTCTGCCACACTTTCATGGTGATGTTCAGCTGTCCTTGAGCTCTGAGGAACATAGCTGGCTCTCTGTAGACCGAGGCCTCTGAAACCGTGAGCCCCCAAATAAACTTTTCCTCCTCTAAAATTGTTCTTGTCAGGTCTTTTAGTGATAGTGGCAAAAAAGCTCACTACAATACTGGCAGAATGGGGTAAGTTGTGATTGATGTGATGGATTCTCTTTTCTTTTTTAAATATGGCTTTCAACCAGCATTGTTTCTCAAATCTGAGGAGATCTCTACTCTGCGCATGCATGCATACTGTGGGGGAGCTGTCTGTCCAGAGAGATCTAGTCCAGAGAAAGAAAGCAAGAAGGAAAATCCAGAAACTCAGTGAACAGGCCAGAATGTCATTTGATGTATGGAAGCAAAAAGAGCAAACATTTGAACTTGCTTCTTGCCCTGGAACCTTGGGGCAAAGTTGAGGAATCGGGCAAAATTTACCTTCTATTCCACGAAATAGTTGGGCACTTAATCTTATTAAACAAGATTTCACATGTCTTCAGTTAATTCTCCCAATAGTACTATGGAACAAGAGGTATTAGCCACATTTAAAAAAGTTTCATGAACTAAATTTCATATACCATAAAAGTGGCCACATTAGGTATACAGTTCAGTTTTTAGAATATTCAGTCATGCAAATATAATCGTAGCTGGGATTACAGGCATGTGCCATCACACCTGGCATCCCATAGGAGCTTAATTCTGTTGATATCTTTGCTGCACAGAATCTTTTTTAATCTTTTTTAGTTTAGGTGGACACAATACCTTTATTTTTGTGGTGCTGAAGATCAAACTCAGTGCCTCATGTGTGCCAGGTGAGTTCTCTACCACTGAGCCACAACCCCAGCCCCTGAACAGGAACTTTTTAATGTAACTTCATTTATCAATTTTTGTTTTTGTTGTGTGTGCCTGGGGGATCATATCCCAAAATTCATTATCCAGATGAACATAATGGAGCTTTACCCAGAGTTTCTCATAGTAATTTTAGTTTCAGGTCTTAGCAGTTTAGTATGGTATGAGATAAGGGTCTAGTATTCTTAAGTGTGTGATTATTCATTTGTCCTAACACCATTTGAGGAAACTATCCTTTTATCTTTGGGTGTGTAGGGCACCTTTGTCAAAAAATTGTTTGTCTCTAAGCATGTGGATTTATTTAGAGGTGCTCTATTCTGTTGTATTAATTTGTGTCTGTTTTTATACCAGTGCCATAGTGTTTTGATTACTACAGCTTTGACATCAAACAAAAAGAAAAAAGCTAAGGGCATCACACTTCTGGCTTTGAAATATACTACAACCTATTTATAGCCTCTTGTTACATAAAAATTTTATGACTATTTTTGTATTTCTGTGAAATAATGCCATGGGAGTTTTGACAGATATTGCATGGCGTCTGTATGTTTTGGGTAGTATGGATGTTGTTGAAAGCTTAGTCCTTGTCCCTGATGCCAATCCAATAATGAGGACATGGTTTTGAGAAAAAGGAGAAAGATTTATTGCTTTGCTAGCAAAGGAAAAACACAGGGGACTCCTTTCCCAAAGGAGTTCTGCCCATCAGCATGAATGGGGGGCTTTTAAAGAGGTGACTCAAAGGCTACATTCTACCTGTTCTCCATTGGCCTGGTGATTCACTTGTTAATTTGGGAGATAGTCATTTCTAAATATTCTCTACCATCCCCAAAGTCTGGATTACTTCATTCCTCTAGTGGGCCTGTACTCAGGGACAGATAATTCTGCCACAAATGGGGAAAAAAGGTAATCTTGTTTCCCCTGAGATTAGGGAGGGGAAGAGATTAGGGAGGAGCAGGGAGAGAGGAAGAGAAAGAAAAGGTCAATTTTAAATATCAGTTGCAGTGGCAGAGCAGCAAGGGCTACATTCAAAGCATAAAGTGGGTCACTGTTACATTTCCCCACAGTCAATTTCTACCTTCCATTTCTATGGAAAAATGGGTGACAACACCTCCAAACTGATTCCTGCAAAAAGGGGGCAAAGTTGAGAGAATAAACCAAAGTCCTTGTTCTCTATTGGGTGGGGCATGGAAACTTGAGGGTATTCAGCATCAGAGCAGTCCAGAGGTCCATGGTGGCAGATGGCAGGTGACTAGACAAGGCATACATAGAGCAGGGATCTTGCTAAGACAACAATAAATGAGACAGCAAAGCATTACTCTTTTTGTAAACAATTAGCACCAATGCAACTGGTATTTCAGCCTGTCTCTGAAAACCATGAAGATGGTAACTCATAATCATGTCAGCGGAAAACAGATCAAGGTTGTTAATGTAGAAGGTTGTGAAAGTATGTAGGTCTATAAGATGAGGCTCAAATTAGGACAAAATTGCGACTCTAGAGTCCTTTATGATCAGTATTAGGCACTCTCACACAAGGACCTTACTTTATAGCCTCCAGCTTTACTTTTGGTAGAGGTGACACACGTGTACATCTTAAGTTACATTCAAAATATTTTGTAAATGTAGAACTATGCTTAAGCTATACTCTCGTACTAGGTGTTTAGGACCAAGTTGATCAAAACTGACCTTTTTCCTATCAAGAGTCAGCTGAGATTCCTCAGATCATTCTTGGGTACATGTGTGAAGCTTCCTGGATCCTTCAGCTTTCCTCTACCAGTGGTGCCACCTGCCAGGATGGGTTGGGGTCTGGCTGACCACATATGGCTTCTCTTGGAAGCATCAGGGATATTTTGGTCTCCAATGCTGCTGCTCTTTGTAGAAATTGCACTGGTTGGCTTCCTGTTCTCTAGGGTCCCCTTGATCTCACTGATCAGCAGCTTGGGTGACTTATCAGAGTTGCAGGGCCCAGAGAGGGGTCCCAGCATTCTCTGGGTCCTGGATGACCTTAGAGGACAAGGGCCGAAACGTTGGCTGCTTTTTCCTTGGCACTTTTATTCCTCACATTGGTCTCCAAGATTTTGGTTTAAAATACCCAGCAAGCCAGTTTTACCAGTCTTCAAGAGGGAGTTATAGGTTATAACTTCAATATCTATAATTTTACAGTTACCTCTTTCATTTAATTGTGGTTAGTATTTAGTACTGGAAGTCAGCATTTTATATTTTCTGTCCTATACTGGATGGCTTATATCTCAAGTTTTGTTGGTTCTTTTTTTTTTTTAAAGAAATACCTCTGCAAAACACTAATGGGCAGCATTTATAAATTTTACAAGGAAAATGCAAAATGAAATTAAAAGAGCAAAAACACATTCAGTTTGTTTAATAGCTATGAACCAAGAAAAATGGCTCTTTAAATCTTGAACCTTTAGTTAGTGTGTTATGCTCGAATTCGGGACCCCCCAAAAGACCACCAGAGACCAAGATCGATGTAAGCAGCAAAGAGGTGTTTACTGTGAGCTAGCTTGGTCCTCTGCCCACACACAGCAACTGGTGACTCTGAGAGGCCCCGAGGTCAGGGTTTGCAGCAGTTTTATACACTCTTTGTGGAAGGCAGGGACTTCACATACATCATAGCATCTCTTAGCAAATCATCACACACAGTGGAAAATCATCAAACAAATCTAAAACATGATTAGCACATTCACTGGTGGGAACAAGTTGGGTAAGGGTGATTGGTTAGTACAAGAGGGGGATTCATTTGAACTGATTGGTTTAAGCCACGAGGGGAGTGTGTGCTGAACTACAAAATTTCCCAACATGTTATCAATCACCATAAACTACTGGGAGGGTCGGTCATCTGGCATCCCAGGTATTTTCCCTGTCTCATGCTGATTGGTGGTTGCCAGGGGGTTGCTATGGGTCCTCATCTAGACTTACTGAGTCAGGGACACCTGGCTCTGCAGATCTCTCCTATTATTTGTAGATAAACAACTCAGCAGGGTGGGTATGTGCCTAGGAGTGCTCTGGGGTCTTTCCAAGGACAAGGGTCACACCCCCTTCCTTGGACAGGCTTTGCTCTGAAGTAGAAGTTGGTTTCTCAAGTTATACATTATATCCCCTGTTTGAGATCACAGTAATTTTTACAACAGAAATCAGTATTTTGAGCACATCGTTAAATGAGTTGAAGTCTAGCCTAGTTTGGAGCCCTTCTAACATGTATTAAGGTCGAAGGCAGAGGTTTGGCTCAGGTTAAGGTGGGGCTCTTCACACATAACAAGATAATATTATATCTGAAACATGAATCAAAGAAAAGCTAAGACCTTTTTGCAGAAAAAGTACAGAATACTTCCATGTTTTACAGTGTCACCTTTAAACAGATCAGGCTCTCCTTATCTTCCAAAAATGGACTTTAAATTCTAATTCCATTCTGAAGAGGAACACAAAATTCTGTATATAACTTATTGACAACTGCTAACTTCATCCTGCTATAAAACATCAAAGGACATGAATAGATACCAATCAAGTGTGTTATTTCTAGACAAATCCAAGATTTTGCTATAAGTGATTTTTAGTTTGGATAACGCCATCTTTGCAAAGGGCTGCCCTAAGCTTTACATTTACCCAAGTTTAACTTTTTTTAAAGTAGAATTTAGAATCCAGAGTATATGGTAACAAGAATCACAGGTCTGCCTGGGTTAATAAAAATCAAAGAATAGCCTGAAATCTTATACACTTAGGAAACAGTGTTAATGATCAGAAATTGACATAGTTAAAGCAAACAGATGTAAGGTCTTCAAATGACAGTGTGGCCCTCCTATGTAAGATACAATGCATAAAAGAGCACTTATTGGTTATCTTGCTGGTAAACGTATATCAACTTTCATTTTGTAAACTTTTACATAACACTTAGACAAGGCTTAGACAGATATACTTCTCAGATGCGTACATATACTAGTCACATACATTTAGGTTATAACAATATAGTGGATACACTAAGAGGTTTCTTTAACCAGTTATAAAGTAATCATTTATGACTTTAAAAGTAGGATTTAGAATCCAGAGTGTATGGTAACAATATTTTCTCTGACATGCCCATGCTAATTCACAATGCCGGGAGCTGGGGAAGAGTAGTTACTTTAGACTCCATAGAGGGGAGTAAAGGGAGGGGAGGAGCACTGGGGTAGGAAGGACTGTAGAATGAATCACACACTATTATACCTATGTAGCTATATAACTATACAACAGGTGAGCTTCTACATCGTGTACAACCAGAAAATGAGAAATTATGCTCCATCTATATATCAAAGTGCATTCTACTGTCATGTATAACTAATAGAACAAATAACAAAATACATTATCAAAAAAAGGTACAAACCCTAATTCCTTTAAGACTTAGTTCCTCTAAGTAATAAAACCTAACAAGTACAAGAAAATTGGCTTGACAGTTAAGAGCAGATCAATGTTTCAGACTTTGCTGTATATCAGTACAATAACTTTAAATAAATTTGTGCTAATTTAGCCAATTTAATCACAAACACAAACTTGTTGAGGTTTACCATCCACGAACCTTCTGCGACTTAAACATTAACAACTTATTTACTATCCTTAGTTTTGTCCTCTTTCATCCTGGACTTTAGCACAAGAATATTACTTTACCAGACAAAATACTTTCTCATCCCGAAACGTTGCTTTTACCTTCCAATTTTCTGCACTAAAATATATTTCCATGCCTGTAACTATCTTTCATCTTTTCTAGTTTCCAATCCTAGAATCCTGAAGTTCTTTAAAATTTTCTTCAATTATTTCCTTCAGTATGTCCTCTGATCCATTCTCTTCACTATCTTTTTCTGGAATTCCTATCAAACGGATGTTGGCACTCTCTCCCTTAGCATTTCTTTATTAATTATCTGCTTGGCCATCTGTATGGCATCCTTAGAGAATTCTTCCATTTCATCATCTAGATTGCTCAATCTTTCTTCAAGGATGTCTATTCTACTACTCAGATCATCTATTGAATTGTTAGTTTCCAAGATATCTGGAAGGCATTTTTAAATTTTTCCAATCTCTTCTCCCATCTCTCTGAAGATACTGATCACAGTCGTTCTATAGTTTCTTTCTCTTTCCTGGATTAGGTCTGTGTTTTTGGATGTTTGTGTTTGAAGAGTCCCGTGTAAAAAACCCTCCTACTTCCTCTTCCTCCTCATTCTCAGAATTCCGTTACTGAAAACCATAATCTCTTCATCAGCTCCCATCTTTCCCATTATATTTGTCGCAGGAACACGGCGACAGGTTGAGTCCCGTTTCTCACATAATATTGAGTTATCTTTGCCCTCCTCCTCCCACCACTCCTCCTCCTCTTCCCCAGAGGTCTCCCCTTCTTCCATTTCCTCTTCTCCCTCCTCTTCCACGTCATAGGACCCTTCTTCCTCTTCTGCCCTCACATAAAAGAAGTTGTCCTCGTGGGTCTCTGTGTTACCTCAAAGGTAGGGATTCCTTTATCCTTCCACTCCGAAAACTCTTCCTCCCAAGTCTTTAAGCTCTTCACTTCTGGCCTAGAGACTTTTAACTCTTTGATGAATAAGGAATGCAAGCCATCACTTGCTGTTCCTCCAGCTTCATGTTTTGAATTTACTAGAGCTTTACCCCCTTTTATGGGGGGATCCCACATCCTCCTCCTGGATTTGGTTTTACCTTATTGACTACACAATTCAGTGATTCTTCTATGACAGGTTTTTGGTTGGTAAATTTTTGTAAACTTTGCAGGTCTGAAAATGTCTTCATTTCATCGTCACATTTAAATGATAATTTGACCTCACACAGAAATTCTGGTTCAAAGTAATTTTCTCTCAAAATGTTGAAGATGTCACCCCACTGCTTACTGACTTCCAAGGTGGCTGATGCCAGAGGGTCTGCTGCCAAGGTGAGCACGGCTCCTTCATCCATCAGAGTTTCTTCTTCTCTTGATGCTTTGACAGTCTTCTCTTTGTTACTGAAGCTCTGGAGGTTTTCTTCTTCCATTTCTTTTGCAGCTCCATCCTCCCTTTTCTTTCTCTTCTCTTTGTTGGGCAGTTGTATATGGTGACTGCCATTTCTACATGTGTCATCATTAATATCTGAGGCTTCTGCCATCCCTCCAATGGCTTGGTAACTTTGGGGCTCCTTCTGGGAAAATTCCTTACCTTGATTGCTAGTGGACATCTTCGCATTGTCCTATTTACCACTTGGCTCATCTATTTTCCTGCTTCTAAAAGTTATGTTTTCAGTACACTCAGCTATTTTAGAATTTTTTTCTTCTTGTTCCCCCAACTCTGTTTTTTTGTGAAGCTAAATCTTTCACTTCCTGCCACTCTTCCCTGCTACCACAGTGCTCTGTATCTTTTGTTTCAGATATCTCACTTTTTACTAACATTTCCTTTAGGTCACTTTTCAGGGTTTCCCTCTTCTTGAAAAACATCAGGTCCTGCATTTCCAACAAGACCTTAAATTTCTCCATAATAGTTGTTGATATATAATCTTTGTACTTGAAATCTAACATTGGAGGTATCTCCTCATCACTTCCTATTAGCTGCATTCTTTTGACACAGGTGGATTGTTCCTGTTCCTTTGCAAGTCCAGACATTTTTGATAATATAGTCGACATGGTGTCTATGTTGTCCAGATTGTATTGTTTTCCCTTTTGAAGAGTAATTTTAGTTCTTGCACACTGGCTAGGCTCCAAAAATCTAAAATCCTTTAAAAACTCTCATCCGCTTGCGTGCCTCTGCCAGGAACAGACCAGTTTCACAGAGCACGATGTGGTCTACAGTGCAGCAGTGTCTACCTGGGAGGAGATTACTACTGCAGTGGGGCATGGTGAACAAAGGTCTAGGTATTTCATTATAATGTGCCTTGATTGGGTCTGTTGTAATTTGGAACATTTGGCATCCTGTAAGCCTCTTGTATTTGATTTTCTATCTTATTCTTTAGATTAGGGAAATTTCCTGATATTGTTTCTTTGAAAAGATTGTGCATCCCTTTGGTTTGTATCTCTGTGCCTTCATCCATCCTGATCAGTCTTAAATTTGGTTCTTTCATGTTATCCCATAGTTCCTGGAAGTTCTGCTCATGGTTTCTTAGCTCCTTCTCTCTATGGTCCACTTTATTTTCAAGATTACATATTTTGTCCTCACTGCCTGAGGTTCTCTCTTCCAAGTGGTTTATTCTGTTTGTGATGCCTTCTATTGAGTTTTTAATTTGGTTTATTGTTTCCTCATTTCAAGGATTTATGTTTGGTTTTTGTCAGAATCTCTATCTCTTTATTGAAGTGATCTTTTGCTTCCTGTATTTGCTCTTACAGTATCCTTTACTTTGGAGATCAGTTTAACTATGTAACTGTGTACACTCCAAACTCCTTCTCTGACATTTCTTCCACTATGGTGTTGATGGATTCTGTTATTGGAGTATCTTGGTTTGCTTGGGGTGATTTGTTCCCTTGGTTTTTCATATTGTTTGTGTGTCTACCCATCTAACAGTATGTATCAGAGGCAGTAGAGTTTCTCCCCTGTGGACGTATAGTATCCCTGGAGGTTTCCAGTACTTCATTGTTTAGGGGGAGAAAAATAACTTTAACCAATGCAAACAAATTACAGCATTAACCAAGTAGTTCCTACTACAATGTCTATAATGATAATTATCACAATAAACAGAAATGATATGATCAGTTATTGCCTATTATAAAAACAGCAAGTTTGCAAAACGGTTTATATTTTCAAATGGTGGACAGGGAGTGAACAGAGGTGATATAGGATGTGATGATTGTGAGGGAGGAGAAGAGAACACAGAAGAAAAAGTTTAAAGGAAGAGTCAAAGAGAGAACAATAGATATTGGCTATTGGCAGAAGAAAAGAGAACAAGGGAAACCGGAGAAAAAAATATTAAGCAAAAGTTAAAATTAAAAAGAAAAATTATACAAAATAAAACTAAAATATACTAGTCAAATATCCAAGTTCACAAAAAGCTAATCTATGTAAAATAACTGGCTTCAAAGATGCTAGAGATGAGAAGAAAATGTAGGAAAGTATATAAATGTGCATGTACCATTAAGGTCACAATGAAACAGTGAAAAAGAATTTAAAAAAAACAGAAAAGGAAAAAAATCTTGTTGAAAAATTAAAGAATTCTTTCCATCGGAGTTGAAAATATTCTCAGCTTCACTTCTCAGTAGTGTTAGGTGGGGTCTTCTAGAGTGTGATGCTCCACCCTCTGGCTTGCTGGAGCAAGATAGGTAACCCATAGGTGGAATTCCTGGAGGCAGGGTTTAGGCCTAGGTGGGCTCCAGGGTCTTTGCTGAATGCCAATTGGTCTGGAGATTTTAAATCAGCACACCTCCAGCACCTCCAGTTGTTGCTGGTCCTTGCTGGAAGATTTTACCCTAGGAATCTCCCCTGAGTTCCACTCACATGGTGGGGGACCCAATTCTGAGTCCCCTACATCACCTGCAGATCCCACATTTCCTGGTCGTGGGTTCAGTCTCCAAACAATTTCGCCTGTCCCTGTCCTTCCAATTCCCCAGCCAGATTCATCTCTCCCAGTAAGTCCTGCAAGCAGTCAGATTGGAGGGGGAGGGTAGAGCTGGGTGGGTTTCCACAACCAGTTTTCCCCTGTGTAAACCTCTCTCCACGTTTGGTTTTTTCCTGGTCACTTAAGCACACTCTATGTCATTTAGTCTGTGTTTACTGGGTCTGCATTTCAGGCCAAACTTGGGTTTGCCAGGAATTGGCTTCCTCTGTTCCTGGCCCCATGCCGCAGCTACAGAATGGTTCCTTCCTCTATTCTCTCTCCGCACACCAGGTAGAGAGATGGCAGCTTCTTTCCCCACACACAGACATCATGCAACACATCTTTCAGGTTTGTCAGGCGATGTTCTTGGTCTTTAAAGGCTCCATACCCAGACGTACCTCAGGGCTCCCAAAAGTGCGGGTTCCTTTAATTCCTTTATCCCTCTACTATGCCCACAGAGAAACCACTCTGGCTGGAGCTTCTGGGCTGGCTGTGCTGCTGGGGATTTCTTTCTTATTATATCCAAACTCCCGAGTCCCTGACCTGATTTGAATGTTCAGTTTTAAATTCTAGTAAAGTCCCCCTGGTTTTTTGTTCACCCACCTTGCTGCTGAGAAGCTGCCTGCCAGTTTTCTTGATTTCACTTCACAGAGCATCCAGGAACATGACCTCGAGGATGCAGTTTTGAGAAAAAGGGAAAAGGAAAGCTTATTGCTTTGGTACCAAAGGAGAAGCAAAGGGGACTCCTTTCCCAAAGGCTGTGATTCTGCCCATCAACAGGAACAGGGGGGCTTTTAAAGAGGTGACTCAAAGACTAGATTCCACATGTTCTCTGTTGGAGTTGTAATTGACTTGTTAATTTGGGAGATAGTCATTTCTGAGATCTTCTAGTGCCATCTACAAGGTCTGGATTACTTCATGGTAGGTGTGTGCTCAAGCACCCTCTGCCTAGGATGGGAAAGAAAGGTAATCCTGTTTCCCCTGAGATTAGGGAGAGGATAGGGAGGAGCAAGGAGAGAAAAAGAAATGAAATGTGTTCTTTTAAAAAATAAGCTGCAGTGGCAGAGCAGCAAGGGCTATGTTCAAAACATAAAGTGGACCACTGCTACAGTAAGAGTGGGCAACCTTGTCTTGTTCCTGATCTTATAGGAAAAAATGTCTCCCTTTATCTCAGTATGATGTTTGCTGTGGAATTGCCATATGTGTGGAGGTACATTTCTCCTATACCAAATTTGTTATTTATTTTTTAACATAAATGCATGTTGTATTTTATCAAATGCTTTTTCTCTATTTATTGAGATGATCATATGATTTTTGTCCTTTATTCTGTTAATGGGGTTTGCCACAGTTACAGATTTGCTTATGTTGAAGCATTCCTGCATTGTGGGGATAAATCCCATTTGATCATGGTCTTTTTAGTGTGGTTTGAAGTCAATTTTCAGTACATTGTTGAGGACTTTTGCCTCTGTATTCATCTGGAATATGACTTGTAGCTTGCTTCCTTCGTTCTTTCCCCCATTCTTGATCTGGATTTGATACAGGTTCATGCTGGCCATGTAGAATGAGTTTGAAAAAAATTCCTTCCTCTACAATTTTTTGGATATTTGAAACATGTTGGTATTATTTCTTCTTCAAATATTTGATATTGTGATGCCTCCAACCTTGCTCTTCTTGCTTAGAATAGTTTTGGCTATTCTGGATCTCTTCTTTTTCCAAATAAGTTTCAGAACTCCAATTTTGAGTTGTGTGAAGAATGTTCATATTTTGTAGACTCCAGCTGTGAAGCTCTCAGCTCCTGGACTTTTCTCTGATGGGAGTCATTTTATTACTAATTCAATCTTCTTCCTTTTTATTGTTCTATTCAAATTTTCTGTTTCTCCTGATTCAGTCTCTGTAAGCTGTGTGTCTCTCCAAATTTTTGTATTTCTTCTAGCTGATTTAATTTGTTGGTATATAATTGTGTGATTGTCTCGTACGGACCTTTGTGTTTCTGTGCTGCCAGGTGCAATGCCTCCATTTTAATTTCGAATTTCATTTGAGTCTTCTTTTTTAAAATCAAGTAAAGACTTACCAGTTTTATCTCATCACCCAAGTTTGTGTACATTACTAATCCTGTACATACATTTTTTAAAGAGTAAGAAATTAAAGTTTCCAATGTATAATAGAAAGCCCACCAACTCTTAGTTTTGTTAATCCTTTCTATTGTTTTTCTAATCTATATTTTATTTATTCCTTCTGTGATCTTTATTACATATTTCCTTCTAGTAACTTTGGTTTTAGTTCGCTCTTTTTTTCTAGATCCTTGAGCTGTGGTATTAGGATATTTATTTGAGATCCATCTTATTTTTTGATGTGGGAATTTACTGCTATATTTCATAAGTGTTGGCACATTGTATGTTCATTTTCATTTGTCTCAAGATATTTTTAAATTTCCCTTTTAATTTCTTCATTGACCTCCTGGTTGTTGTCTAAATTTCCATGTATGTGTGTTATCTGTCGACAGCTTTCCCTTCCCTCTCCCTTCCCCCTTGCCATCCCATGGCAGCCATGGGCTGGGACTTTTCACCTGGCTGAAGTGACCCGGCCCCTAAACTCTGTTTGGCCAACCTGCTAAGGGTAGTAACAATGCAGTTGGCCTAGCCCTCCTTCCTCTAGGGACCTAACTGGGTATGGTTCTGCCTGAGCACTCATGACTTCCCCTCATTAGTTCATTGACCAGTGAACCTGGACCCGGAGCGCCTCCCCCTTCCCAGTAAAACTCCTTTGAATGCCCTAGTATTCTTGTTCTGTGGTTCCTGGCCTTGCGCCTTTTTCTGCTTTAGTGTATAATTGCTAAAGTTTTTCCTGTTCTAGTTTCATGGCATTGTGCTCAGAAAAAACACTTGGTGTGATTTTTTGATTTTTTTTTTTTTTAATTTGTCGAGAGTTTTTTTTTTTTTTTTTTTTGAGATCTACTACATGGTTTATCCTAGAGAATGGTCTATGTGTACTTAATAAGAGTGTATGTTCTGCTGCCTTGAGATGGAAGGTCCTATATAGGTCTGTTAAGTCCATTTGGTCTAGGGTAAAGTTTAAGTCCAATTTTTCTCATCATGTCTCTCTCTGGATGATTCTTCCACTGCTGAAAGTACATTAAAAGGGTATTGAAGTCCCCTACTATTACTATATTTCAGTCTGACTCTTCCTTTGGACCCATTAACATTTGTCCTGTATTTTTAGGTGCTCTGATGTTGGTGCACATGTGTTTACAATTGTTATGTGCTCTGTCTGAATTGACCCCTTTATCATTTTATAAAGATCTTATTTGTCTTGTTTTACTTTTTTTTAATTGCAGTCTACTTTGATCTGATTTAAATATAGCTACTCCTGTTCTCTTTTGGTAGCTGAGTCAGCCAGTGGGTGTACCTGCAGCCTGGATCTACTGGACTGGAGCTTTTTATTGCATCTGCTTTGGGTAGGCTTAGATCCTGTATCTCTTGGAGACATTCTTAAGCAGAGGTCCATAGGGCCTTGCTTCACACTAGGATAGTCCTTGAACTTGAGTCTTCAGGGCCTACCCAGGCACTACATTGGTCTTGAGTCTAAGTCTTTGAGGCCAAGCCTGGGTCCTATGTTCACAGAGTTGAATTTAGACCTTGGATTTGTGTGGGTGGTCCTAGAGTTTCAGTCCATGGAGGCTGGCCTGGCATCAAGGTCTACTGGGATGAACTTGTACCCTGGGTCTACTGGAACTGGCCTGGACCCTGAGACTCCTGTAGCCTGGAGTCAGCTTGGTGCTGAGGCAAGTATAGAGCCTAAAGCTGACCTGTAGCCTGAGATCACATGTGATGTGCCAGTGCTTATGGCCATGGGGTTTGTCATTAGGGGGATGACATGGAGTTTGTGTCCATAGAGGCCAGGCTAAAAGCAAAGTATACTGGAGGCTAGGTTTGTAAGGGCTGGCCTGGGTCCTGGGGCTTTAGGGGCCAGCTTTGAGTGTATTAGGGCTATAGGGAACATTACAATACAGGGTAGGTGTAGATATTGTATCCCTGGGTTTTGTCCTAGTTCTTGAGAGCAGATATGCTGATATGACATAAGAGCAGGCCTGCAGCCTAGGGCTCTGTGGGCCTACTTGGTTCTGGGCTAATTGGTAATCTGAGGTGGACCTGGAGCCTGGAGCTAAAAGGCCTCACCCACCTGGAGGCCGAGTCCATGGGTGGTAGGCTGATGACTAGGGCTGTAAGATGTGGCCTGATACTGGGGTGATGGGTGTCAGGTGCTGAGGGTGGTGTGGATCCTGGGGCTGCTGAGTGAGGCTGGCCTGGTTCTGGGGTGGCCTGGAGACTGAGGCTGTGGGGACTTGCTTGGTGCTGTTCTGGGCCTAAAGCCTGGTACACCAGCATTGATCTAGGATTAAGAGTGATCTAGAACCTGGGGTTATTGAAGTCAGCCTAGCAGTGAAGAGATAGTTAGGTGTGCAGGCCTAGAGCGTGGGATTGTGGTATCTAGCCTGCTACTAGGACAGGCTGAGAGCACGACTCTCTTGTCTACCCAAAGCACCAGGGGCTTGCCTGATGCTGGGTTTTACAGTATTAGATTTCAAAGCAAAGTCCAGTGCTTGGTCCCCTCTCCTATACAAGTAGAGGATGTCTCTCTCTACACTGTGTAGTCTCATGTTGTGGGAGGGGGATGATACAGACAATGTAAAATTGTCCTTTGTGCCCTCTTCAATGTGTTTTTTAAAATTTCTGTGCTATACTCATGTAACATGATCTCTTATCTGGTTTCCTTAACTCTTGTAAAGGTATTTTGTGTGTGGATCATTTTCAAATTGATATTTCTACAGACAGCGGATTCCTGAAGAGTCCTATCCACCATTTTGCTAAGCATCTGTCTCAACACTTTGTACCATCTGCTCAATTTTCCTATAAACCTAAGACTGCTGTAAAAATAAAGGATTAAAACAAAAAAGGCTTTTTGTATGGAGCAAGTTCTGATACAGATCAAATGAAGATGAATCATATGAGTAGGCACTGCCAAGAAACTTCTCCACAGGTCAGATAGTGATAATTTTCTGAAAATGGGACTTTTTGGGGATGTCCAATTCAGCCTCTCCCTCTAGTGACTGCTAGGCTACTGATTTTCATAATTACTGTAGTTGTCAGTACTACTACAAGCTACTGTACAGCTGGGAATACAGGGATTGGAATAGGACAACTGAAAATTTCACAAAGCTCACAATTCTTATAAAAGGTTCAGTCATTTTGAACAAATGCTCCTTGGACTGTCACAAGCCTTTAATTAATTGCAGAGTTCTGAAAACGTTGATTTGGACAATTTATTATTGATGCTCTTATTTTTATTGGGGAGCAGATTTTTGGAGGTCCTTGCTCCATCATTCCTGTACTATTTCATTTTTAGTCCCTTTTCACTGAGGCTTGTCTCCCAGAGCCATAGCTCTATGTCCTCCATACTCATTTATTTGTTCAAATGATGTAAGTGAATTTGCCCAGGAAAAAGACTATTTCTTGGGATGAAAATTAGAAACCAGAATGTATATATACTTAAATACATATATGCATACAAACACACATGCCCTCAGCCCCATGCCAATATATCTATCTATTACATGTATAATTCCACTTGCAAGTAGAGTAAGTTACTAGTGTTAATGTGGAAGGAAAAGATCTTGCCCCCATTGTCCTCTTCCCAATTCAGATGCTTTTATCAGTTTCTCATCTTTATAGATTTGTGTGACTCTATGTTCAAAAGAAGAAAACAGACCTTGGCTTTAGTGACCCAGAAGGGCCGATGTAAAAATATCAGAGAAAACAAGAAGGGAGGAACAGAGGAAAAAGCATTTCCACACACCAAAAATGTACCAGATACTTGAACAATGTCTATTAGGTAGGAAGAACAATCTCAAGTGTGGGTGTAGGTATTGGGCAACAGAGTATAAGGAGACTCAGTAACTGTATTACCTTTCACTGAGATGATACAAGCTCAGCTGATACCTGCTTGCTGCTCTTACTGGAGTCATGCCATGTTTTCCTGATGCTGCTGATGTCTCAGCTGATAAGTCTGAAAAAACCTTTACAACCTTAAGGATTAGGAGGTAGGTGAGATGGGAGCTGAACATGAAATTGACTGTGCTTTCGCCCTTTTCCATTTTTTTTTCAGACCTTGACATACTCAAATAAAGATACCCATGTCTTTGAAGCTATGAATAAGGCTTTAGGTGGTGAAATCATTTGGTGGAATGAGAGTCTCAAGAAGTTCTAGGTAGCATTCTCTAGGATTGAGAATATTCGATAGCAAACCTTTTCAGGTTCCCGCATTTATAGCATAGAGTGTGTAACCAAAAACTGCAGGTAAGAATCTATCTCAGTCTTTGTTTCTCTGGTTACTCATAGCTAAAATGCCTAACTCCAGATTCCAAGGTTTCACATAATATCCTACTTTGTCTTTTTAGGAATGGATATTATGTATTCAAATACATATGGGTTGAGACTATGGAGAAAGTAGGCACAGAGCCATGAAGGTAGATGCGCCACTGGTGCTGAGAATTGCACTTATTCTCCCTTGTTTCTGTGTCACTAGGCCTACATAATTCCTAGCAGAATTGATTTTTGTTGGATACAGTGTATTTTATAGACATCACTGGCAGGATATATACTTTATAACAGGCTGGGTATGGATGGGAATGGTATGAGGATGGGGGAGAGACCAAACCACTAGTCCTTATTACTCTGTGTCCATTGTGCCTTGGGAAGTCCTGGTTATTGCTTAGCAATGGTGGAGACCTGTTAAGACAGCATTGCAATAAGTGGTGAATTTCTTTTCCTCAGAAAATGTCTGAGTTTGGGGATAGTTCAGTGTAAAAAGGCAGAAGGAATTCTGTTTTCCCCTCCATTCCACCTCCCCACCCAATACACATACATGTACATTTTATCTATCAGCAGTTGAACAGTGCCGAAAGGAAGGCAGTCAGTGATTCCTATGGAAATTCCCTAGTCCTGGTACTCTTAACATTAGGACACTAATTTCCCCATTCCATAGCACATGAGGCTTCTGCATCATGTGCCACATCTGTCTGCCTGTCTCTACTCACCTCTGCTAAAGACTTATGTCCTTCACTGTGATGAGTGCTTTCCCCTTCTCGATTGTACACACATTGCTGTTTCTCATCTTCTACACCTCCTCATAAACCAGGAGTGAGTACATTATTTTATTATTCTTATATGTGAATCTACCCTTTTGCTCTATCCTGAAATCCATTGGTCTAAAACTCTCAATAGAATCAGGTGGAGGGCAGATGTCAAGTGGAGAGAGTCCTGTGAGCCCTTATTAGTATTTTGCTCCTCCTTCTTGGATGGAGCCAGAAGGATGCCACAGGTTTAGGACAGCAGAGGCTGCTGAGTCTGGTTGGGAGGACTACCAGGATCAGGGGCTCTGGGCTGTCATTTTCCTTCAGCTTGAGGACACTGCTTGGCCCTGATTATAGCTATGAAGCAAATGAAGCCTGCAAACTTGGAGACAGGCTTTAGGCCCTGAGTTTTAAAATTTTGTTCTAATTAGTTATATGTGACAGAATGCATTTGACACATCATACACAAATGGACTATAACTTCTCATTCGTCTGGTTGTACATGTTGTAGATTCACACCGCTTATGTAATCATATATGCACATTGGGTAATCATGTCCAGTTGATTCCACTGTCCTTCCTACTCCCAGACCCCCTCCCCTCCCTTCTCTAGGCCCTGATTTTAATACCATAGCAGCTCTCTTTTTCAAAATAAAAATACATTTTCTCCCTATGATAAATTAAATAGTATGGTTTTAAAAATCAAATACATAGTATGATAAAAAGTGAGTAGTAAATGTCTCCTTTCCCTCACCCTGACCTCTTTCTCTCAATCTTAAATACTTTTGTATATGCTTTCAGGAATTTTATATTCCTGTAATGTATCTACTCATGCATTCTTTTTTTTTCTGGTTGTATACAAAGTATATTCACACCTTTCTTCTATGTGTACTCTGGTGCACATTGCTTTTTACAAATTATATATGTAGAACATGTTTCATATTGGGACATGTAGATCTAATTCACTCATGTTTGCCTTAAAATTAAATCTGGTTTAGAAATTATAAAAGTAATGCAAATGTCTGTGTATATATATACCAACAGTCCTGAAGAATAGGAAATAAGTAAGTCACACACAACACAGAAGCAATCTCTATTACCAATTTATTTTGTATTTCAGAAACTGTTGTATAAATTTATAGATATGTAACAGAACTTGTTCTTAAAACAAATGGGATCATCCATTCTGCTCTGAATAGTGTTTTTTAAAACTCAATTTATTCATTAACAACATAATTACTACATACAAGTCCACCTCATTCTATGACTGTTTTCTTGACTGCTTTCCTGAGACCTACACAGAGAAGATAGCTGGAATTAGGCATCAGTTTCCTCATGCGTATAATGTGGAAAATAACAAGTCTTAAGCTTCTTAATAATACTGTTAGTGAAAACTAAGAGAAACAATGCATATAAGGTATTTAGAATGGTGCCTGGCACATATTATAAAGTACTGACTGTTAATGTGACTCCCAAAGTCCATGGAATGAGACTACCCCACATGTTAATCTTGAGTCTAATCCAGATATCATAATAATACCATAACAATACTAGTAGTATCTAACACTTATCTGGCATAATAGGTGCCAGAGTTGTTGTAAGAGCTTTATATGTATTAACATTCAATCTTCAAAACCATCAGGAAAATCCTATCATCCAACTTTACAAATGAGAAAACTGATATAATGGCCAGCTCTGAGCACTGCGGCAGGTTGGAAGAGATGTTTCATTGGGCTTTTGTCAGGATTTCTTCAATGTGAGCTGCTGCTGACCATGCCCTTTCCATCTCTGCCTTGTACAACACCTGTTTCCAGTGAAAAGGAATTTTACTGCTACTTTGGGGAGTATTTCAAGCCCCAAGGGATCTCAGAAGGGCTGAGAAATAAGTACAGAATGCCAAACTATTGTTCAAATTCCTGCATGTCTGTGTTAATGGGATGCTTAGACTTCTGAGGAATATTCCTAAGAAATAAGTGACGAACCTCAGTGACTTATTCTGAGAAAGTAAGGAAGAACAAGCGGAGTTAAATTTTTTAAGCCAGGTCATACCATTTTTAAAAAATGGAATCCAGAGAAAAAATAGTCCTGAAGGGGTCAATAATGAATTGACCACTGGTCACTTGGAGTTTAAGGTACTAGTACGATATCTAGTTAAATGTGTTTCTATTGGTACAAATACCAGTGTAGGATGAAAAGAGAAGTTAGGACTGGGAAGAAAAAGGATAAATGAAGCTATAGGGGTAGATAAAACCATAATTAAAGAGTGCTATGAGAAGAAGGCTCAAGATGGAGCATTGGGGAAGGCCTATATTTAAGAGGGAAGTGAGTTAACAATTTTGAATGTGGAGCTCCCACGGACACCCAGGATTGAGTGGTCACCACCCCCACTAAGGGTAAAGTCCCCTCTGCCCTGGGTGCAGTGGTATGCGGAGCTCCCGTTGACACCCAGGTTCGAGGGGTTGTCCCCTGCCACCTCCCCCAGAGTGTAGTCCCCTCTTCCCTGCATTTGGTGGCATGCAGAGCTCCCATAAACACAAAGGTTCCAGGGTTCACTGCCCACCCTGAGGGGGAAAACCCACTGTCCTGGGTGCTGTAGTATGTGGAGCTCCCCCTGACACCAAGGTTTGAGGTGTCGCCCCCATCCTGGAGGGGGGAGTTCACTCTGCCCTGCGTCCAGTGGTAAGTGGAGTTCCCCCCAACACCCACATTAGAGGGGTTGCCCCCCCTGAATGGGGAGCCCCTCTTCCGAGGGTACAGTGGAATGCGGAGCTCCCCCTGACACCAAGGTTTGAGGCATTGCCCCCCCCCCCAGGGGAGTCCCCTCTGCCCTGTGTGCTCTGGTGTACAGATCTCCCTCACCCCCGACACCCGGGCTTAAGGTGTCTAGCATCTGGAGGGGGGAGTCCCCTCTACCCTGGGTGCAATGGTGTACAGAGCTCCCCCCTGAAACCTGGGCTCCAGGAGTCTCACTCCTGGAGGAGGTAGTCCCCTCTACTGTTGAGAGCCGCAGCCAAAGCGGCCCCAGCAACCAGCTGATTGGCTCATCGTGGCCCCAGAACCAGCTGATTGGCTCCTCTGCGGTGATGCTCATTGGGCTGTTTCCCCGCCCTTTCAGACCATGGAGCTGCTCATTGGGGGACTCTTTTGGCTCTGCCCATGCGACCCAGCCAATCAGCCTCAAGAGCAGTTGAGAGGCTGGCCGGGAGAGAGCCGGTTGTGGCAGTTGGGCTCTGCGGGAATTCCTGAAGAGCTCCTGTGGTGCCGCTTGGGCATTCAAAAAATAAAGTTCGTTCCTGCTTATTGTGCCCAGACAGACTGTGGCATTTGGTGGCCTGTACGGGGAATGACTGAGGGTAAGGGATAAGGTAAACTGCTCACCCCTGAGGGCAGGGCGAGAGGATGTGTAGCCATTTTAAGATTCTTCTTTTGTTTTGTTTCGCTTTTGTTTCAAGCTGCCTGTTCCTAGAATTTTCTCAGGCAAACTGGGGAAAATGGTTGGCTCAAGGTTTGAAGTTGTTTGGCCCTGAGGAAGAGATAGAGATAGACCACGAAAATACACTTCAAGAAAATAGGAAAATTGATACAACGATTTTTTGTTCCATTTTGGTTTCATTCTGTTTTGTTTTGTGTTATCTTGTTGGGTTGTGTTATCTTTATTTAGATTAGAAATTAGTAAAAAACAAACCGAAAGAGTGTTAAGTAAATTGTTAGAGGTTCAGACTATGGTAGAAAACATGTTAGATCAAGCAAAAGAGAAGGTCTCTCGAACTAGTCAGACAGAGGAAGAAAATTTAAAGGAGGAAGGACTATCAGGGAAAAAGTTACAACAGGATGCTGCTACTGACACCTTTCTATCACCAGAGGGTGTAAATGTCCAACCAACAGCTCCACCTATAGAGACAACATATGCTGGGGGGCCCCCAACCCCCGTAGTTGATAAATCAGATCCTGAGACAGGATCTCAAAGATTGGCATGCCCTGTACTTGAGCAGGCAGGATGGCAGCGAATTCACCGTGCTTTTGATTTCAAAACAGTGAAGCAGTTAAAGGAGGCTGTAACAACCTATGGTCCCCAAGCAACCTTCACTGTAAGCATGGTCGAATCCATTACCAACTTGGACATGACGCCAGCAGATTGAGCTAGTATGTGTAAAACTGTGCTAAATGGAGGGAAATATTTGTTATGGAAGGTTGCCAATGAGGATTTTTGCACAGAGACGGCTAGGCAAAATGCAGCAGCCAGTTATCCTCAGAGAAATCTAGATATGTTGTTAGGAAAGGGTCCTTATGAGGGTCAGCAGCAACAAATTGCATACTGCCATATATTCACAAGTTGCTGCAGATGCAGTTAGGGTATGGAAGACTTTACAAGGACATGGAGATTTACAAGGTCAATTATCTAAAATAATACAAGGAGCTAATGAACCTTACGCTGAATTTGTAGATAGGCTTATTCAAACAGCTACCAGAGTTTTTGGGAATACAGAACAAGCAATGCCATTAATAAAACAACTGGCTTATGAGCAAGCAAATCGTTGGTGCAGAGAGGTCATTAGACCATGGAAACATGAAGATTTAAACACATATATTAAATTATGTAGAGACATTAATGAACAAGGGCAAGTCTTGGCAGCTGCAGTACAACAGGCTTTAGATGCCAGGCCAAAAAATGCTACAATTGTAAACAAACAGGACATTTTAAAAGAAATTGCCCCATAGGAGGAGGGTTTAACAAAACTAGGTATCAAAGGGGTAGAATACCGGGTATTTGCCCACAATGCCGTAGAAGGAGACATTGGGCTAATGAATGCCGTTCTCAAACCACCACAGAGGGTACTCCATTATCAAAAAACGGACAAGGACGATATGGTGAAGAAAGGCATTGGGCTCCATTGCCAAAAAATGGACAGGGGGGCCCAATGCTTCGGGGTGCACGACCACAAATATACGGGGCAATGGAGGAACCCAGGAACACCATCAGGGTAGTGCCCAGGACACATTATCCAACAGATCTCTCATCAGCCAAACCAGAGGGAGTGCAGGGTTGGACATCTGCGCCTCCACCAGAGCAGTACTAACTCCAGAGATGGGAGTTCAAATCATTCCCACAGGAGTAAAAGGACTCTTCCCCAAGGAACAGTAGGTTTATTGTTAGGATGCAGTTCTTCTACTCTAAAAGGACTTATGATAAGTCCTGGGGTAATTGATCCCGATTATGAAGGTGAAATAAAAATTATAGCCAGTTCTCCAGAGGGTATATCAGTAATTTCACCAGGAGATAGAATAGCACAGTTATTAATAATACCCAGCCTGCATGATAAATTTTCCAGTAGTACTATAGAAAGAGGTTCCAGGGGATTAGGCTCTACAGGTGTAGAATGGGCTATGCTGTCTTTAAATTTAGATTCTTGCCCCATGCTAAAACTAAATATTCAAGGACATGAATTTAATGGGCTACTGGACACAGGTAGAGACCTTAGCATCATCTCTTGTCAAGAATGGCCGAAACATTGGCCATTACAACAAGCCACTCAAATGCTTCGAGGCCTAGGAGTGGCAAGTAATTCCCATAGAAGTGCAATGGTATTAGATTGGAAGGATCTCCCCTGTCTGTTTTTGGCAATGGAGCCCGATGCCTTTCTTCACGATATCGTCCTTGTCTGTTTTTTGATAAGGGAGTACCCTCTATGGTGGTTTGAGAATGGCATTCATTAGCCCATAATACTCCCATTTTTGTCATTAAAAAGAAATCTGGTAAATGGAGATTATTGCAAGATTTAAGAGCCATTAATAATGAGATGGTTATTATGGGACCTGCTCAATTGGGGATTCCTCAATTGTCTGCTTTGCCAAAAACCTGGTATGTTTTAGCTATAGATATTAAAGATTTTTTTTTTTCAATTCCAGTTCATCCTGAGGATAGTCCAAGTTTTGCATTTACTATCCCTGCACTGAATCATGAAAGTCCTGATCAGAGATATGAATGGAAAGTACTCCCTCAAGGGATGGCTAACAGCCCAACTGTTGAGAGCCATAGCCGAAGGGGCCCCAGCAAACTTCCAGCTGCCAGCAAACTTCCAGCTGCCCGCTGATGATTGGCTCACAGCGGCCCCAGCAAACTTCTAGCTGCCAACGGATTGGCTCCTCTGCGGTGATGCTCATTGGGCTGTTTCCCCGCCCTTTCAGACCATGGAGCTGCTCATTGGGGGACTTTTTTGGCTCCGCCCACACGACCCAGCCAATCGGCCTCAAGAGCAGGAGGAGTGGGGGAGGTTGAGAGGCTTGTGGGAAGCCCGTGGTGGCAGTTGGGCTCTGAGGGTTTTTCCTGAGGAGCTGTGTGGTGTGGTGTGGTGTGTGTGTTCTAAAAATAAAGTTCGTTTCTTTTGACAAGTGGCTCCTGAATTGTGCCCAGCCAGACTGCGGCACCAACTATGTGTCAAATTTATGTTAACAAAGCAATCCAGCCACTTAGAAATCAAAATTCTGAACTACAAATATTTCACTATATGGATGATGTATTATTAGCACACAAAGATAAAAACACATTGCTAGAATGTTATGCCACACTTACAAACTTATTAAAAAATTATAATCTAGAAATAGCAATAGATAAAGTACAATTAAATCTTCCAATTAATTATTTAGGAGTTCTATTATCCTCAACCATGGTCCGTCCACCAAAAATTCAAATACGAGTACATCAACTCAAATCACTTAAAGACTTTCAAAAGTTATTAGGAGACATAAATTGGATAAGGCCTTATCTCGGCATACCAACAGGAGAGTTGGGACCTTTATTTGATATCCTAAAAGATCCATCAGATCCAAATTCACCCCGCATGTTAACGCCTGAAGCAAGAAAGACATTAAAAATCATTGAAACATATACGGAAAATGTGCATTTGGATAAAATTGATATAAGTTTGCCTTTATTATTTATTGTACTACTAACAAAAAATATTCCTACAGGAGTATTTTGGCAAGAAGGTCCATTATTATGGATACATTGATCTTATTCTCCTAACACTATTCTTACTAGGTATCCTGAAGCTGTAGGACAATTAATACTCAAAGGAATAAAAGCAGCAAAGGGAGTGTTTGGAATTTCTCCCAATAAAATTATTACTCCATATACTATGGATCAAATTGATAAGTTAGCTAATGAGTTAAATACTTGGGCAATAATCATGTGCAAATCTAATGTTTCATTTGACAACCACTTACATCTAATCCTTTGTTGTCTTTTTGGTCTTCGCATCCTGTAGTTTTTCCAAAAATGACAAGAAAAACACCTATCATGAATGCTCCAAATATATTCACTGATGGGCCAAATAATGGTACAGCAGCAATAGTTACCCCGATCAAACTTTTACATTTTTAGTACCCAAACAATCAGCTCAAAAGGTAGAGCTTAATGCAGTATTACAAGCTTTTGTGATGTTTAAAGATTCTGTATTTAATTTATTTTCTGGTAGTTAGTATATAGTTAATGCTACAGTATCCCTTGAAGATGCTGGTAGGATTTCCCCTTCCTCTACTGTTTTCTCTTTGTTTTCCACTATACAAAGTCTAATCTGGGACAGAAAAGATCCATTCTTTATAGGACATATCAGGGCACATACAGGATTGCCTGGAGCCCTTAGTTTGGGCAATGATTTAGCAGATAAAACTACACATGACATACATATTTTCTCTACACTAGAAGAAGCTATAAATTTTCATAAAAAGTTCCATGTCAATGCTAATACTTTACAAAAGCGTTTTAAAATAACTAAGGAACAAGCTAGACAAATAATAAAACAATGTTAAAATTGTGTGACCATTTTACCACAAGTTAATCTTGGAATCAATCCTAGAGGACTGATACCTAACCATATTTGGCAAATGGACGTCACACACTTGCCAGAATTTGGAAAATTAAAATATTTGCATGTTATAGTTGATACTTCTTCTGGATTTTTGATGGGCTCCCTTCATGCCGGAGAAAAAACTAAAGATATTATAGCTCATTGCTTACAAAATTTTGCCACTGTGGGCGTTCCAAAACAGTTAAAAACAGATAATGGTCCTGGCTATACTTCTACCTCTTTTAAACAATTTTGCTCATCATTTGGCATTACTCATATAACAGGAATCCCATACAATCCACAAGGACAAGGCATAGTTGAAAGAGCTCATCAAACTATTAAAATGTACTTATTAAAGCAAAAAGAGAGAATTGGGAAGGGGTATATATCCCCCAAAGATAAACTTAAAATAACCCTTTTTACTCTAAACTTTTTAAATTTGGATTCATCAGGGCTTAGAGCTGTGGAAAGGCATATGTGTCCAAAAAATGTACATAAGCCCAAGGTACTTTGGAAGGATATTCTAACAGGACAATGGAAAGGTCCTGACCCGTGATTGTCTGGAGTCGGAGATCTGTTTGTGTGTCTCCACAGGGAGAACAGCAGCCGATTTTGATTCCAGAGAGATTAACTACAGCGATTTCTACAGACCAAAAAGAAGATGATTTGGCTCAAATCCATAACAGCTGATATCCAGAACTCCAGGTTGGCTATCCTTACATCTGCGACAGTGGTTGTCCCACACCTGGAGGCTAATGACACCAGGATGTTTTTTTTTTTTTTTAATATCTATTTTATGATTGCCCTTTCCCACATCATAAATTTCTATTTTGCTTTTTGAGCTCATACAGACCTAGGTTAATGTTTTGCTGATCAGTTCTATTTTTTGTCTATGGAGTTTTTAAACATTGCAATGGAGATTTCACCTGTAAAAAGTTACAAGGCCTTTACTATTATGTTATGTGTTGTATGTATTATATTATGTGTGCACACTTGTGTTTTGTGTTGTATGTTTGTATGTGCGTATGTCCATATATCATATATGACGTATGCTCATGAAAAAATGGATCCAAAGATTTTTTTTATTCACGTGATTTAAATGGTTTAATCAGCTGTTGAGGATTGTTTTAATATGTGAACAAAAAAGGAGGTTAACAGATCTGTTTGTTTACTTTCACCTTTCCTTTTCATTATATTTAATAATTCTGTTCAGGATAATGTAAATTGTTCAGAAAATTGTCTTCTTTTAGTGCCTGCTGAAATGTTACATAATTTTTTCTTTAGCCATCATTGCCAGAATTCCTATCTTCAACCCTGTGCCGGTGAAGACAAAGATAAAACCAAACTACAGCTTCTGCAATAGCTATCACTGAACTGCTTGCAGAACTTGCCTCAACTATGTATCACTTGTATGCATTGTGAACTATCTGTTGGTGCAGCGACTTGTGGTAGTGCTGGGGTATTTTTGCTGATGGTGTCATCTGTGGTGCAATTTTTCCAAAAGGAGCCGTCAATTGGCTTGGTGTATCCTCCTCCCTTATGCTTGTGATGGTCGTTCAGCTAATATTTGGGGGCCAACAGAGGTGAGGCAAAGAACCTCACCCCCCCACTAGTACAAAGGTCTATCCACAGGTGTGGCTGTATGCTGGACCAGTAGTCAGTGACGGGTAAGATCCAATTGCAATGGTACCAACCTAAGACAGGAGGCTGATGCCTTGAGGTCAGCTCATCCGATGATGCGTAAGGACCATATGTAGTATTGGACAACCTAAGGCAGGCATGGTCCCTAAGCCACATGTTTGTTGTTTAATTAAACAGAGAGTTTGAGATGTTGGGAGCCACAGCTGAAGCGGCCCCAGGAAACTTCCAGCTGATTGGCTCACCACCGCCCCAGCAAACTTCCAGCTGATTGGCTCCTCTGCAGTGATGCTCATTGGGCTGTTTCCCAGCCCTTTCAGACCATGGAGCTGCTCATTGGGGGACTCTTTTGGCTCCGCCCACATGACCCAACCAATTGGCCTCAAGAGTGGCAGGAGTGGGGGTTGAGAGGCTGGCTGTAAGCAGGTGGTGGCAGTTGGGCTCTGAGGGAATTCCTGAAGAGCTCATGTGGTACAGCGTGTGTTCTAAATATAAAGTTCATTTCTGCTTGACAAGTGGCTCGGGAATTGTGCCCAGCCAGACTGCAGCACCTCTCTGCCTTGGGTGCTGTGGTGTACAGAGCTTCCCAAGACACCTGGGCTCCAGGTGTCTCACCCCAGAGATGGGAGTCCCCTCTGCCTTCAGTGAGGTGGTGTACAGAGCTCCCTGCTACAACTGGGCTTGGGGAGTCCACTCTACCCTGTGTGCGATAATGTACAGAGCTTACCTCCACCCCGACACCAGGGCTCGATGTGTCCCGCTCCTGGAGGGGGGAGTCCCCTCTACCCTAGTTGTAATGGTGTACAGAGCTTCCCCTGACACCTGGGTTCTAGGCGTTTTGCCCATGGAGGATGGAGTCTCCACTGCCCTGGGTGCTGTGGTGTACACAGCTCCCCCTGACACAAGTGTTCCAGGTGTTTCAACCTTGGAGGGGGGAGTCCCCTCTGCCCTGGGTGCGGTGGTGTACAGAGCCCCCTGACACTGGGGCTCCAGTTGTTTAGCCCCAAGAGGGGGGAGTTCCCTCTACCCTGGTTGTGGTGGTGTACAGAGCTCCCTGTGACACCTGGGCTGGAGGTCTCACCCTTGCGGGGGGAGTCCCCTCTGCCCTGTGTGGGTTGGTGTACAGAGCTCCTCCCATAAAACAGGGCTCCAGGCCACTTGCCTCTGTAGGGGGGAGTCCCCTCTATCCTGGGTGCTATGCTGTACAGAGCCCCCCCCCCCCACACACACACACACACATCCAGGCTTCAGGTGTCTAGCCCCTGGAGAGGGGAATCCGCTCTACCCTGGTTGTGATGCTGTACAGTGTCCCCCCCACACACTCCCAGGCTTCAGGAGTCTCACTCCTGGAGGTGGGAGTCCCCTTTACCCTGGGTGTGATGGTGTATAGAGCTCCCCCCTCACACCCTGCCTCCAGGCGCGGGGGCGAGACACCTCTGCCCTGGGTGCAGTGGTGTACAGAGCTCCCTCCACACCAGGGCTCCAGGCGTCTCGCCCTGGAGGTCGAGTCCACTCTACCCTGGGTGCGGTTGTGTACAGAGCCCCCCCAACATCCTGGCTTGAGTCGTTTCGCCCTCGGAGGGGGGAGTCCCCTCTGCCCTGGGTGCGGTGATGGTCAGAGTTCCACGGATATGCAGGCTCCAGGCGTCTCGCCCCCAGAGCAGGGAATTCCCACTGCCCTGGGTGAGGTGGTATACAGAGCTCCCCCCACTGACACCCGGCTTGAGGCGTCTCGGCCCTGGAGAGGGGAGTCCCCTCTGCCCTCGGTTTGGTGGTATACAGAGCTCCCCCCTTACACCTGGGCTCTAGGCATCTTGTCCCTGGAGGGGGGAGTCCCCTTTGCCCTGGGTGTGGTGGTGTACAGAGCTCCCCACTGACACCTGGGCTGGAGGTGTTTCACCCCTGGAGGGGGGAGTCCCCTCTGCTTTGGGTGTGTACAGAACTCCCCCCTACACCTGAGCTCCAGGTGTCTTGCCCCTGTAGGGGGGAGTCTGCTGGACCCTGAGTGCAATAGTGTACAGAGCTCTCCCCACCAGGGTTCAAGGCCTCTGGCCCTGGTAGAGGGAGTCCACTCTACCCTGAATGCAAAGGTATAAAGAGCTCCCCCATAACTCCTGGGCTTCAGGCATCTCGCCCCTGGAGGGGGGGATTCCGCTCTACCCCGGGTATGATGGTGTACAGAGCTCCCCCTCAACACCAGGGCTCAAGGAGTCTCGCCCCTGTAGGGGTGAGTCCCTTCTACCTTGGGTGTACAGAGCTCCCCCCCCCCCAATACCCGGGCTTGAGGCATCTTGCCCCTGGAGGGGGGAGTCCGCTCTACCCTGGGTACCATGCTGTACAGTGCTCCCCCACCCCACACCTGGGCATCAGACATCTTGCCCCTGGAGGGGGGACTATGCTCTACTCTGGGTGCGATGCTGTACAGAGCTCCCCCCAGACCTGGGCTCAAGATGTTTAGCCCCCGGAGGACAGAGTCCCCTCTGCCCTGGATGCAGTGTTGTACAGAGCTCCACCCCCACCCCCGGGCTCCAGGTGTCTCGCCCCCCGGAGTGGGGAGTCCCCTCTACTCTGGGTGCAATGGTGTACAGAGTTTCCCCCTGACACCCGGGCTGGGGGCATCTCGCCCCTGGAGGCGGGCAGGCATCCTCTCTACCTTGGGTGCGGAGGTTTAAAGAGCTCCCCCGATACCTGCTTTGGAGGCATCTTGCCCACGGAGGGGTAAGTCCCTTCTGCCTTTGGTGCAGTGATGTACAGAGCTCCCCCACCCCCGACACCAGGGCTTTAGGCTTCTCGCCCCCAGGGGGGAAAGTCCCCTCTTTCCTGGGTGAGGTGGTGTACAGACCTCCCCCCCAGACACCCGGGCTTGAGGCATCACGCCCCCAGAGGGGGGAGTCTCCTCTACCCTGGGTGTGATGGTATACAGAGCTTCTCCCTGACACCCGGGCTGGAGGCATCTCACCCCTGGAGGGGGAGTACCCTGTACCCTGAGTGCGATGGTGTACTGAGCTCCCCTCACCCCCCAAACCTGGGCTCGAGATTTCTCGCCCCCGAAGGGAGGAGTCCCCTCTACCCTGGGTGCGGTGGTGTACAGAGCTCCCCCCTGACACCCGAGCTGGAGGCATTTTGCCCCTGGAGTGGGGAGTCCCCTCTACCCTGTGTGCGGTGGTGTACAGAGCTTCCCCCAACACCCAGGCTTGAGGCGTCTCACTCCCAGAGGGGGGAGTCCCCTCCACCTTTGGTGAGGTGGTGTACAGAGCTCCCTCAAGACACCCTGGCTTGAGGCGTCTCGCACCCTTAGCGGGGGAGTCCCCTATTTCCTGGGTGTGGTGGTGTACAGACCTCCCCCTGACACTGGGCTAGAGGCCTCTGGGAGCTCATATAATCTCAAAGCCAAGGAAGAGGGGACTCGCCCCTCCAGGCGGGAGAACCCTCCCACCTGGGTGTCTAAGGGAGCTCAAAATAGGCACAGCCAGGGTAGAGGGGACTCACCCCTCAGGACAGGAGACCCCTCCCTCCTGGGTGGTGGGTGCAGGGCTCCTATAAAGCTATAGCCAGGATAGCAGGGACTCACCCCAAGACCGCTTTGACCTGGGTGTCATGGGGAGCTCATATCCTGCCACAGCCAGGGTAGAGGGGACTCGCCCCTCCAGGCAAGAGACCCCCTCCCACCTGGGTGTCGTTTGGGGGGGGGGCACTCGTATACCGCTGCAGCCAGAGTAGCATGGACTTGCCCCTCCAGGCAGGAGACCCCTTTCACCTGGGTGTCTGGTGGAACTCATATACCTCCACATCCAGGGAACAGGGGACTCGCCTGACCAAGTGGGAGAACCCCCCACCTGGGTATCAGGTGGGAGCTCCTTTACGGCTGCAGCCAGGGTAGAGTGGACTCACCCCTCAAGGCGAGAGACCCTCCCACCTGGGTGTCAGGGGGAGCTTTTATTCCACTGCATCCAGGGTGGAGGGGATTCGCCCCTCCAGGCATGAGACCCCTTCCACCTGGGTGTCCAGGGGGGCTCCTATACAGCTGCAGGCAGCATAGTGGGGACTCGCCCCTCCAGGCAGGAGACCCCTCACACCTGGGTGTGAGGGGGAGCTCTCCTACCACTGCAACAAGCTTAGAGGATACTTTTCACTTCAGGCGGGAGATCCCTCCCATCAGGGGGTCAGGGGGAACTACTAAAAGGCAGCAGCCAGGGCAGAGGGGACTTGCCCCTCTATGTGTGAGACCCCTCCCACTTGGGTATGGGGGGGAGTTCCTATACCGCTGCAGCCAGGATGGAGGGGACTTGTCCCTCCAGGCGGGAGACCCCTCCCACCTGGTTGTCAGGTGGGGTGGATCCTATACGGCCCTAGCCAGGGTAGAAGGGACTCACCATTCTAGGCGGCAGATCCCTCCCAACTAGGTGTCAGGGGGAGCTTGTATACTGCTGCAGCCAGGGTAGAGGGGACTTGCCCCTCTAAGGGGGAGACCCTTCCCACCTGGGTGTCGGGGAAACTCCTATACCACAACAGGTGTGGTAGAGGGAACTCTACCCTCCGGATGGTGACTCCTTCCACCTGGGTATCCTGGGGAGCTCCTATACCGCTGCAGGCAGGGTAGAGGGGACTCTAGCCTCCTTGCGGGAGACTCCTCCCACCTGGTTGTCAGGTGGAGTGGATCCTATACTGCCCTAGCCAGGGTAGAGGGGACACGCCTCTCCAGGCAGGAGACCCCTCCCACCTGGGTGTCAGGGAAAGCTAGTATACCAACACAGCCAGGGTAGAGGGGACTTGCCCTTCCAGGCAGGAGACCCCATCCACCTGGGTGTCAGGGAATGCTAGTATTCCACTGCAGCCAGGGTAGAGGGGAGTCACCTCTTCTGGCGGGAGACCCTTCCCATCTGGTTATGGGGAGGAGAGCTCCTATACTGCAGCAGCCTGGGTAGAGGGGACTCGACCCTCGAGGCGGGAGACCCCTCCCACCTGAGTGTGTGTGTGTGGGGAGAGCTAGTATACTGCCCAAGCCAGGATAGAGCGGACTCGCCTCTCTAGTCGGGAGACCCCTTCCTCCTGGGTGTCGGTAGGAGCTTGTATACAGCCGCAGCCAGGCTAGAGGGGACTCACCCCTCTAGGCCGGAGATGCCTTTCACCTGGGTGTCAGGGGGTGCTCATATACCGCTGGAGCAAGGGTAGAGGGGACTCACCTCTCCACACGGGAGACCACACCCACCTGCCTGGGTGTAGGGGGATCTCCTATAGTGCCGCAGCCATGGTAGAGGGGACTCGCCCCTCCAGGAAGGAGACCCCTCCCACCTGGGTGTTGCAGGGAGCTTGTATACCACGTAAGCCCGGGTAGAGGGGACTGGAGGTGTGAGTCCCCTCTACCCTGGCTGTGGCTGTTTTGAGCTCCCCGGGACACCCATGTGTGAGGGGTCTCCCACCTATAGGGGCGAGTCCCTTCTACCTTGGCTTCAGCGGTATAGGAGCTCCCCCCCCCCCCCATATCCAGGTGGCAGTGGTCTCCCGTGTGGAAGGGGGAGTCCCCTCTACCCTGGCTGCTGGGGTATAGGAGCTCCCCCGACACCCAGATGGGAGGGGTCTCCCATCTGAAAGGGCAAGTCCCCACTCTCCTGGCTGCGGCAGTATATGGGGAGAAAGGGAAGTAAGGGGAGCCCGTGGTGCAGGGAGAGGAGGGCTCAAGGCCCAGGTTCACTGCAGGGTGTCAGGATTGAGGAGCAGGTCCCTGGCTGAGGGAGGCCAAAGCCTCCAGATAAGGAGCACTGCTGCCTTTTCCCAAAGGAAGCCCCCAGGGCCAAACATTAAAGTTCCAGCCCCTGGTCCTGGTGAGGAGGGCTGGAGGAAGGATGTTTGTGGGGTACGGGCCAGGACCGCAGAAAGGAGCCCAGGCTAGAGACCTAGAGGGGGGCCCAGGCTAGGGGAGAGCATGGAAGGGCGGGGCCAGGCAGGCGGGGCCGCACTAGGGTTCTGAGATGCAGGGAAGCCAAGGGGAGCTGGGAAGTGGCCCCAGCGAGGCCCACAGTCCAAACCCAAGAAAACACAGAGCAAGAAGGGCCCCCAGAGGCTCAAGTGGGGAGCCAGGCCAGGGAATGGAGAGCCAAGGGCCAGTGCTGGGGCAGGGGGCTCAGGACAGTGGACAGGGATGGGGAGGGAAGGCAGGGGATCCGGCAGGGGGCAGGCAGGCTCCTGGCCCAGGGCTACTGCCAGGTGTAAGGGTTCAGGGTGCAGGACCAAAGGCTCAGAGAGAGCAAGGGGCCCAGGCAAGGGGCAGGGCTCAGTTTCCCATAAGGCGCTCTGGCTCAGATGAGAATCCAAGGACAGGGACCTGGCAAAGAAGGCCTGGCAATTGAAGAGGGCCAAGAGAAGGGCGACGTGAGGGAATGGCGGGGGTCTCGGTGGGTGCATGGTGGGGGCACAATCCAGGACCCAAGCCAGGTGCCCAGGCAAAGGACCCACCTGACTGACTGTGGATGAGGGACCCAAGGAGCAGGCAACCTGCAAGCGCCAGGGGAAAGCGCAAGGGGAAGGCAAGGAAGGGCTGCAAGGGGCACATAGGGGAGCCCACTGGCGGGCCCAAGCAAGGAGCCCCCCAGGTCAGACCCAACACGAAGAGACTCCACACTATGCAAAGGGACATGTGTAAAGCGGTCAGGGGCTCAAGGGGGCACCCAAGCCCAGGGACAGGACCGCCAAAGGTCAGGGTTAGGGAGGGCTGGGTTGGGGTGGGGGCAGCATGCAAGACCAGAGAACAAGAAAGGGAAAGGAGGGGATCTCTAAGGGCTGGGTTAGAGCAAGTTGCATATTAACTGCCAGGCCTCAAGTTTCAGAGGGTGAAGGGGATGCAGGCGAGGTCAGGGCAGTGTTTCCCAAGGGAACATTCAGGGAGCAGAGACCAGCCAATTCCACTCCTCTGCCCAGGTGAGTATATCCTCAGAGAGGGACCTGGACCAAACGAGGGGCAAAAGAGGGCACTGTGAGAGGATACCTGGTGTGCGGAGGTTGGAGGTGGGGTCGGTGGGCAGCCAGAACCCATTCTAGGAGCCCAGGCTAGGGATAAGCAGAGGGATTGGAGGGTCCGGGCAGTGCCAGGATACCACAGCACCAGTGGAACAGAGGAGAGGAAAAGGATGAGGCCGGTAAAAGGGGCCTGAAACCAAGCGACAGGGACAAGGTCCTTGAGAAGGGCAGCCAGGGGCTGAAGCAAGGAGCCAGGCCTAGTAATGGAGAGCCAAGTGCTAGCACCTTGGACTGGGTGAATGAAAAGGGACATGGATGGGGAGGGGAGAAAGGGAGCGGGTGGCCCAGGGGGAGTGGGTGGCGCAGGGGGAGGAAGGCTGAAGACCCATGTCCACTGCATGGTGTCAGGGTTTGGGAGCAGGGCCCGGGCTGAGGGATGCCAAAGGGCCCAGGCAAGGGGAAGGGCTAAGTTTTTCCCAAAGGGAGCCCATGGTGCCAAGAGGCCAGGTCAAGTCCCCTGGCCCAGGTGAGCATCTTGGGAAGGGGATCAGGAAAGCGGGCCTGGCAGAGACAGAAACAACAGGAGAGTCAAAGGAGGGCACAGCCTGAAGGGCCGCAGGACAGGCTTGGGTGGGGTGGGGACCAGGACCCCAGGCAAAAGCCCAGGCAAGGGACCTAGAGGAGGGCCCAGGCCAGGGGAGAGCAGGGAAGGGTGGGGCCTTTAAGCCAGGTCTGCACTAGGGTACTACAGTACAGGGAAGCCAAGGGGAGCAGAGAAGGGGTCCCAGCAAGGGGCCCTCAGTGAAAGCCCAGGAAAGAATGGAGCAGGCGAGCTGGCAGGGGAGGGAAGGGAGGGGATCACTCAGGGCTGGGTTGGAGCAAGTCCCATGTTAACTGCCAGGCCTCAAGGTTCAGGTGCTGAAAGAGACACAGATGAGTGGCAGGGCAGTGTTTCCCATTACGGAACACTCAGGGCGCAGAGGCCAGCCAATTCCGCTCCTCTGCCCCAGGTGATAAATCCTCAGAGAGGGACCTGGACACAGTTGGGGCAAAAGAGGGCATTGTGAGGGGATACCTGGTGAGAGGAGGTTGGGGGTAGGGTCAGTGGGCAGCCAGGACCCACTTGAGAAGCCCAGTTTAGGGAGAAGCAGGGGGAACGGAGGGTCCGTGCAGTGCCAGGATACCACAGTACCAGTAGAACAGAGGGTAGGCAAGGGAGGGGGACGGTAAAAGGGGCCTGAAACCAAGGGACAGGGACAGGGACAGGGTCCTCCAGAAGGGTGGCCAGGGGCTCAAGCAAGGAGCTGGGCCTAGTAATGGAGAGCCAAGTGCTAGCACCTGGGGCAGGGTGACTGAAAAGAAACATGGATAGGGAGGGGCGGGAGGAGAGAAAGGGGAGTGGGTGATACAGGGGGAGGAAGGCTGAAGGCCCAGGTCCACTTCAGGGTGTCAGGGTTTGGGAGCAGGGCCTGGGCTGAGGGAGGTGAAAGTGCCCAGGCAAGGGGCAGGGCTACGTTTTACCAAAGGGAGCCCACAGGGCCAATAGGCCAAGTTGAGTCCCCTGGCCTGGGTGTGCATCCTGGGAAAGGGATCAGGAAAGCTGGCCTGGCAGAGACAGAAACAACAGGAGGTCCAAAGGAGGGCACAGCCTGAAGGGCCACAGGATGGGTGTGGGTGGGGTGGGTGTGCAGGGTGCAGCCTCAAGGGCCCAGGGAGAGCAAGGGGCCCAAGCGAGGTGCAGGGCTCTGTTTCCCATAAGGCACTCTGGCCCAGATGAGAATCAAGGGCCAGGGACCAGGCCAAGGGGGCCTGGCAAGGGACGGAGGCCAGAAGGAGTGCGATGGGAGGACACGGTGGGGAGTCACAGTGTGTGCAGAGAAGGGCAAGAGCCAGAACCCAATCAAGGAACCCAGGCAAGGGACAGACCCCACCAAAAGATATTACGGACCCAATGAGCAGGAGGCCCTTGCTCTAGAAAAAGCACTAGGGGAAGGAGAGAAAGGGGCGGCACTAGGATGAGGAGACAGGGCAGAGCAAAGGGCACAGAGGGGATCACACTAGGAGGCCAAAGCAAGGGGCCCCTAGGTAAGACACAAAAAGACACCAGGAAAAGCATCAAGACACTAGGAAGGCAGTAAGAGGCTCAGAATGGCAGCAAGGCCTGGGGACTGTAGGGTGAAGTGTCAGGGTGAGGGAGAGCTGGGTTGGCTTAGGGGCAGCTTGCAAGACTAGAGGGCAAGAGAGGAAAGGGAGGGGATCACCAAGAGCAAGGTCATTGCTAGGCCCAAGTCCAATGCCAGTTGTCAAGTTTGGGTGGCAATGGGGGCCCAGGCGAGGGGCAGGGCTGTTTCCCATAGGGAGCCTTCTGGGCCTGGGCCCAGGGAATGGAGGCCAGCCAATTCCACTCCTCTGCCCCAGGTGAGTAGATCCTCAGAGAGAGACCAGGACCAAAGTAGGGCAATGTGAGGGATACCTTTGTTCCAGGATTGGGGGAGTGTTGGTGGGGAGCCAGCAACCATTGGAGGAGACCAGGCTAGGGAGAAGTAGGGGAAGGGGAGGGTCCTGGCAATGACAAAATACCACAGTACAAGGGGAACAGAAGGGAGGCACAGGAGGGGCACCAAGCAAGGGGCCTGAAAACAAGGGACAGGTACAGGGTCCTCGAGAAGGGCCGTCAGAGGCTTTAACAAGGAGCAAGGCCCAAGAATGGAGAGCCAAGTCCCAGGAGTCAGTCCTCGGTCCCATGAAAACAGACAGGGCTGGGGAGAGAAGAAAGGGGAGCAAGGGGAGCCAGTGGTGCAGGGAGAGGAGGGCTTAAGGCCAAGGTTCACTGCTGGGTGTCAGGATTGAGGAGCAGGCCCAGGTTGATGAGGGCTAAAGGGTCCAGGCAATGGGCACAGCTACATTTCCCCAAAGGGAGCCCACAAGGCCAAACACCCAGTTTCAGTCCCCTGGCCCTGGTTAGCATCCTGGGAAAGGGATCTGGAAAGGGGGCCCAGCAGGGACAGGGACAACAGGAGAGCCAAAAGAGTGTACGGCGTGAATGCTGGAGGAAGGGTGTTGGTGGGGTGCAGGCTAGGACCACAGAAATGAACCCAGGTAGGGACCTAGAGGAGGGCCCAAGCCAGGTGAGAGCAGGAAAGAGTGGGTCCGGGTCTGTGGGTGGCACTAGGGTCCTGAGGTGCAAGGAAGCCAAGGGGAGCAGGGAAGTAGCCCCAGCAAGGCCTACAGTTCAAGCCCAGGGAAGCACAGAGCAAGAAGGGACCCCAGAGGCTCAAGCGAGGAGGCAGGCCAGGGAATGGAGAGCCAAGTGCCGGGCCTTGGGCAGGAGGCTCAGAACAGTGGACAGGGCTGGGGAGAGAAGGTAGGGGATGCAGGGGGAGTGAGACCCAGTGCCACACCAGGTGTCAGGGTTCTGGGTACAGCCCCAAGGGCCCAGGGAGACCAAGGGGCCTAGGTGAGGGGCAGAGCTCTGTTTCCCATAAAGTGCCCTGTTCCAGATACGAATCAAGGGCCAGGGACCAGTCCAAGGGGGCTTGGCAAGGGCCAGGGGCCAGGAGGAGTGCCATGGGAGGCCATGGTGGGGAGTCATGGTGGGTACAGAGAGGGGCAAGAGCCAGGACCCAATCAAGGAGCCCAGGCAAGGGACCTAATATAAAAGATATTAGGGACCCAATGAGCGGGAGGCCCATGCTCCCGGAAAAAGCACTAGGGAAAGGAAAGGAAGGGGCGGCGCTAAGATGAGGAGACAGAGGGCTGCGCAAATGGCACAGAGAGGAGCACACTATGGGGCCAAAGCAAGGGGCGCCCAGGTGAGAGGCAACACAAAGAGACACCACGCAAAGCAACGCGACACCAGGTTCACCGTAAGGGGCTCGGGTTGAAAACCAGGCCTGGGGACTATAGGGCAAAGGGTCAGGGTGAGGAAGGGCTAGGTTGGCTTAGGGGCAGCTTGCAAGGCTAGAGGGCAGGGGAGGGAAGGCAGGGGATTGCCCAGGGCAAGGCCATCGCTAGGCCCATGTCCACTGCCAGGTGACAAGTTTGGTCGGGGAAGGGGCCCCAGGCGAAGGGCAGCAGTGTGTTTCCTATAGGGAGCTTTCAGGGCCCAGAGGCCAGCCAATTCCACTCCTCTGCCCAAAGTGAGTAGATCCTCAGAGACAGAACAGGACCAAAGGAGAGCCAAAGTAGGGCACTGTGAGGGATACCTTTGGTCCTGGATTGGGGGGGGGTGTCAGTGGGGAGCCAGCACCCATTGGAGGAGCCCAGGCTAGGGATAAGCAGGGGTAGCTGAGGGTCTAGGATGTTCCAGGATACCACAGCACAAGGGGAACAGCGGGGAGGCACAGGAGGGGGCCCGAGCAAGGGGCCTGAAATCAAGGGACAGGGACAGGGACATGGTCCTGGAGAAGGGCGGCCGTGGGCTCAAGCAAGGACCGAGGCTCAGGAATGGATAGCCACGAGCCAGAGCCCAGTAGGGCTGGAGAGGTGAGGGAGGGTAGACATGGAAGTGAGTGCCACTGGGGGAAGAAGTCTCAAGGCCCAAACCAGGGGAGAGCAGGGGAGGGCAGGACTGGGCAGGCAGACAGCAGTAGTAGACTGCAGTGCAGGGAAACCAAGGGGAGCAGGAAAGAGGCCCAAGCAAGGGGCCTGCATTCAATGCCCAGGGGCACGCTGGGCAATAAGGGCCACCAGAGACTCAAGCGCGGAGCCAGGCAAGGGAAAGTAGAGCTTAGGTCTGGGCTGAGGCTGGGAACTCAGGACAGTGGATAGGACTAGAGGGGGAAGGCAGGGGATCCAGCAGGGAGAAGGCAAGCTCCAGGTCCAGGGACACTGCCAGGTGTCAGGGTTCCGGGTGCAGGACCAAGGGCCCAGGGAGAGCAAGTGGCCCAGGCAAGGGGCAGGGCTCTCTTTCCATAAGGTGCTCTGGCCCAGATGAGAATCATCCTGGGCAAGGGACCTGGCAAAGGGGGCCTGGCAAGGGATGGGGGCCAGGAGGAGAGTACGAGAGGGCTTGGGGCAGGGTCGCAGTGGGTGTGGAGAGTGGCCAGAGCCAGGAACTGAGCAAGGAGCCAAGGCTAGGGACTGACCCAACGTAGGATGATGAGGGACCCAAAGAGCAAGGGGACCTCGCAAGGTGAAAGCAGGGAAGGGGAGGAAGGATTGACGCGAGGATGAGGACACAGCAGGTGGGCAGGCGGCATAAGGGGAACCAAGGGGAATGCGTTAGGGGCCCCAAGCAAGGGGTACCCGGGTCCGACCCGACAGGAAGTGACGCCAGGGGACACCAGGCGATAGGAGGAATGTGGTCAGGGACCCAGGCGAGGAGACAGGCCCAGGAAATGGAGTGCAAAGTGTCAAGATTAGTGAGGGCTGGGTTAGGGTATGGGCAGCATGCAACGCGACAGGGCAGGGGAGGGAAGACAGGGGATCCAAGGATTCGCACAAGCCAAGTTGCGCAAAGCCACAACCACTACCAGGTGTCAGGGTTCCTGCAGCAAAGGATGCCCAGGCGAAGGGCAGGACTGTGTTTCCCATGGGGAGCCTCCAGGGCCCAGAGGCCAGCCAATTCCACTCCTCTGCCCAGGTGAGTAGATCCTCAGATAAGGATCAGCACCAAAGGAGGGCCAAAGGAGGGAACAGTGTGGGGAAACCCTTGGTCCAGAAGTGGGGGCAGGAATTGGTGGTTGGGTGGGAGCCAGGACCCATTGGAGGAGCCCTGGCTAGGGAGAATTAGGGGCAGCAGAGGGTCCTGGCTGTTGCAGATACCACAGCACAAGGGGAAGAGAGGGGCAGCACAGGAGAGGGTGCGAGTAAGGTGCTTGAAACCAATGGATAGGGATAGGAATAGGGTCCTTGAGAAGGGCAGCCAGAGGCTCAAGCAAGGAGTCAGGCCCAGGAATGGAGAGCCACATTCCAGAGCCCTGGCAGAGCTTGGGAAATAGGGAGGGGAGAGAGGGAAGAAGGTGGCATAGTGGGAGGAAGCCTCGAGGTCCAGGTCCAAGGCTAGGTGTCAGGGTTGGGGAGCAGGGACCAAGTTGAGGGAGGCAATAGGGCACAGGCAAAGGGCAGGGCTACATTTTTACAAAGGGAGTCCCCAGAGCCAAGAGGCCAGGACAAGTCCCTTGGCCTGGGTGAGCATCCTGGGAAATGGATCAGGAAAGGGGGCCTAGCAGGTACAGGGACCACAGGAGGGCCAAAGGATGGCACAGCAGGAAGATCTAGAGGATGGGTGCTGGTGGGGTGGGATTAGGACCACAGCAAGGAGCCCAAGCTAGGTTTCTAGAGGAGGTCCTTCGTCAGGGAAGGGCAAGGTTGGGCTGGAGGGTGGCAATAGTGGACTGCAGTACAGGGAAACCAAGGAGTGATGGAGAGCTGCCCAAGCAAGGGTCCTGCAGTCAATGCCCAGGGAAGCACTGGGCAACAAGGGCCACCAGAGGCTCAAGTGAGGAGCCAGTGCCAGCGCTACTGCCAGGTGTCAGGGACCAAATGCAGGACCTAGAGCCCAAGGAGAGCAAGGGGACCAGGCGAGGGCCTGGGCTCTCTTTCCCATAAGGGACCCTGGCTCAGATGAGATTCAAGGGCCAGGGACTGGGCCAAGGTGGCCTGTCAAGGGACAAGGGCCAGGAGGATGGTGACGGGAGTGCATGGCACCAGGTTGTGTTGGGTGTGGAGAAGGGCAAGAGCCAGGACCCAAGGCAGGGGCCCAGGAGAGGAAGGGACGGTGCTAGGATAGGAGATAGAGGTGGTGCAAAGGGCAAGGAGGGGTGTGTGCTAGGGGGCCCAAGAAAGGGGCCCCCAGGTCAGACCAACACCAAGATATGCCACACAAAGGCCCGCAACAGAAAGAAAGCAGTCAGGGTCTCAGGTGAGTGGCCAGGCCCAGGGACAGGAGCACGAATCGTCAGGGTTAGGGAGGGCTGGGTTGGGGTAGGGGCAGCATGCAAGGTTAGAGGGCAGGGGAGGGAAGGGTGGGTGTGGCACAGGGCAAGGTCAGCCCTAGGCCCAAGTCCACTGCCATGTTTCAAGGTTCCAGTGGCCAAGGGGGGCCAGGAGTGGGGCAGGGCTGTGTTTCCCATAGGGAGCCTTAAGGGCGCAGAAGCCAGCCAATTCCAGTCCTCTGCCCCAAGAAAGTAGATCCTCAGAGAGAGACTGGACCAAAGGAGTGCCCAGGGAGGGCACTTTGAATGAATGTTTTGCTTCCGGAATTGGGGGCCATCAGGGGGAGTCAGGACCCATTAGAGTGCCCAGGCTAGGGAGAAGAAGGGGGAGGGTCGGGTCAGTAAAGTGCCAGGATACTACAGTACAAGGGGAACTGAAGGGAGGCACAGTGGGAAGTTGAAAATGGAGGCTGAAATCAAGGAACAGGGACAAGGTCCTCGAGAAGTATGGTCGGATACTCCAGCAAGGAACCAGGCCCAGGAAAGGAGAGCCAAGTGCCTTGGCCCTAGCCAGGGTTACATGAAAATGGACAGGACTGGGAAGGGGAGGGAGGGGAGAAAGGTGAGTGGGTGACAGGGATTGGAGGGCTCAAGGCCCAGGTCCACTACTGGGTGTCAGAGTTGGGGCGCAGGGCCTGGGCTGAGGGAGGCCAAAGGGCCCAGACAAGCGGCAGGGTTACATTTTCTCAAAGGGAGCCCACAGGGACAAAAAAACCCGGTCCAGTTCCCTGGCCCTGGTGAGAATCCTAGAAAAATGATCAGGAAAAGGGGCCTGGCAGGGACAGGGACGACATGAGGGCTGAAGAAAGGCACATAGAGAAGGGTGGGAGGACCAGTGTTGGTGGGGAAGAAGCCAGGACCCCAGAAAGAAGCCCAGGTTCGTGACCTAGAGCAGGGCCCAGGCCAGGGGAGAGCAGGGAAGGGCCTGGCCAGGTAGAAGGGTGGCACTACGGTTCTGCAGTGCAGGGATGCCAAGGGGAACAGGGAAGCAGCCCAAGTAAGGGGCCCGCAGTCCAAGCCCAGGGATGCCCAGAGCAAGAAGGTCCACCAGACAGTCAAGCAAGGAGCCAGGCCAGGGAATGGAGAGCTAAGGGCCAAGGCTGGGGCAGAGGGCTCCGGACAGTGGACAGAGCTGGGGAGGGAAGGCTGGGGATCCAGTCAGGGGGAGCCAGGCTCAAGTGCCAGAGCCACTGCCAGGTGTCATGGTTCCAGGTGCAGGACCAAGGGCCCAGGGACAGCAAGGGACCCATGTGAGGGGCAGAACTCTGTTTCCCACAAGATGCTCTGGTGTAGATGAGAATCAAGGTCCAGGGACCAGGCCAAGGGGGCCTGGCAAGGACAAGTTCCAGGAGGACAGCGACCAGAAGGCATGGCACAGGGTCGAGGTGGGTGCGGAGAAGGGCAAGAGCCAGAACCCAAGCAAGGATTCCAGTAAGGGACCAACCTGCTCAAAAGAGGATTAGGAACCCAAGGAGCAGGAGGCCTGCTCTCCAGGGGAAAGTGCCTGGGGAAGGAGAGGAAGGGGCGGTGCTAGGATGAGGTGACAGAGGGCTACGAAAAGGGCAAGGAAGGGAGTTCACTTGGGGACACAAGAAAGGGGTCCCCAGGTCAGTCCCCACAACAAGAAATCCCACGGGAAGCTACATGACACAATGAGTGCCATCAAGGGCTCAGGTGAGTGGCCAGGCCTGGGAATTGGAGCGCAAACTGTCAGGGTTAGGAGGGCTGGGTTGGGGTAGGGACAGCATGTAAGGCTAGAAGAAGGAGAGGGAAGGGAGGGGATCGGGCAGAGCAAGGTCGGCACTAGGTCTTCAGTGGGCAGAGGCCAGCCAATTCCCCTCCTCTGCCCCAGATGTGTAGATACTCAGAGAGGGACCTGGACCAAAGGAGGGCCAAAGGAGGGCACTGTGAGGGGATACCTTGTGTCAGGAATTGGGGGGGGGTCGATGGGGAATAGGACCCATTCTTGGAGCCCAGCCTAGGGAGAAGCAGTGGGAGGGGTGAGTCCAGGTAATGCCGGGATACCACAGTACTATTGTAGGGTCAAATGAGGCAAGGCACTGAACATAGCAGGAAACAGTTTTATTTGGCTGCAGCCAGGCTCAGAGGGCACAGCTTTGGCTGAAATCAATCAATCCAAAGAACCCGGATTTTAGGCAGTTTCAGAATTTTATACCCAGCATGTAAGAGGAGGGGCTCAGAAGTTCAGAGTCTACAGAAGTTCACATAAAAGCAGCTTTTTCTTTCACTGTTTTGGGCAAATTAACTCTTCAAAGACAACACCTGAGTAGGGAGAGCTTCTTTCCCCCATATTTCCTCTCCCTGCCAGTTGTTACCATGGAGCCCAGTTGGTAACATTTCTTAAAAATGTAGACATCTCTGTGAAGCCCAGCTGAAGGCCAGCGGCCTTGTTTGCACATTTATACAAACGACTATACTGGATATGTTTGTGAAAAACTAGTAAGGGGGTGCCTAGCACCTGGAGTGCTGATATCTTCCCAGCCAGTGGCCAAGTAAAACAGGGCAACAGGAAAATAGGAAGTTTATCGATATTGAACTCTTTTGCAGAGACTCTTTTGCTGATAGTCCTAAAATCAGCATGGTAAAAATTTCTTTAGAATCCCAGGTAAGACTTTTCTGTGGAGAAAGGGAGTGCCACTTCAATTCCCCCCTTTATGATGCTCTCTATAAATTAAACCTTTAAATTTAAGAGCATCATTACCATTATATTGGCTTAAAGCCTTATATACTGTCAAAACCTTAGTTGTCATATTTTCAACAGCAGCTTCTATAGTGGACCAATTGGTTTTAATGCACAGTGGAGCCAAATATGGGAGCAGTAAACAGGTTAACAGCAGAATACCCACTATACCAGTTAAGGTTTTAAATGTACCAAGAGTTTGCAACCATCTCCCAAAAACATGTTTGGGACCCAAAGTTTAATTTCCTTCTAGGTATGAACTAGCACTGTGCTAGTTCTCTTGTGTTGTTGGCTAAATTCTTAACTGTTTATCTATTGCCATCCATTTGATGCAACAATCTGAGCTGTTGAACTCTCCACATATTTCTCTTTCCTCAGCCAGTAGGGAATATAATACCAAGCGGTTTTGATAGTTAGCCACTCGCTTCTGGTCTGTTGGGTGGCTAGGAGGTCAAAGGCTGTGGCAGTCTGAGTAATAATAATTACTAGTACAGATTGTAAGTGAACAATTCATTTTATTATGTAAAAAGAAGTTCTATAACTCCAACTGCCATTTTGTTCCCAGGTAGTGGGACCATAAGTGTCAATAATCATCTGTTTTGGCCAGTTATCTTTACCCCAAGATTGGTGACCTCCTAAATCATGTTTCTTCCCAATGGACTTCTTTTGTCATTCCAAACAGTCATCCATCCATTGCATTCCTCTGGCAGGACAGGTCCTAAATATATGTTTACCACCACCTGGTAATAGTGGATTGTGTTGACATATGGTTCACATGATCTCCATGGTTGGAATAGGAATAGGACCCAACCCCTTAAGGTGATCAAAGGAAACCAAACTAAATAATAGACTAACGTTTTGGTTAGCATAAGTTAAACAGCATAAATTAACAAAGCCAAACTAATAACACCAAACAAATCCTAGAAAATTTATATAAGCAAGATAAAAAAGTATAAATGAATTTTTTTTACCCAGTGTCCAGTCAGTAGGAGATACTGTTATCAAACCAGTAGCAGAAACCAAAGAATTATGTATATATCTAGAAGCAAGCGGTGGCAATGCATTATAGTATAAGAATGATCTTAGAGGTTGAAAGTGTTCATTAGTCCTGGTGGGAAGTTTATTTTTCATGGTGCATTGATCAGCCAGTCCCTCCCATGTGGCTGAAGCAGTACCGTAGTCTCCTCAAGCTTCTGCTGTGCATACACCAGTCAGCTTCTGGAGAGACTGGAACAGGGCTGTTGTCCTTCTGATCCTCAAGCTTCTCTGGTGCTCCGTTTTTTTCTAGACAGTCAGCTTCAAGGGCATAGCAGCATCTGGAGTGCATGCCCAGTCCACAGCCACAGGCTTGATTCTGGTGTAGTCAATCCAGGAACCTATTTCTGCAAACTTGACTCCAGTTGGGGTGGATAAAATAACAGGCAAGGGGCCCTTCCAACAAAGTTTGAATATTCTATTCTTTGACCCAGACGCAATCTCCAGGCTTGAAAGAGTGAGCACCTGTGGTCAAACTTACTGGCAATTATTCTCTAACCCATTGATTGAGAACCTATAAAGTTTTCCCTAAAGCATGAAGCTGTTGTCTCAGGGTTAATTCTCCTATCTCTCTTAAGTCTCCCAATGGTTCCCTAATAAGAGGGGGTCCCACGTACATTATCTTATAAGGAGAGAATCCAGTCCTCCTAGTGAGAGTGGATCTAATCCTCAACAGTATAATAGGGAGAAGTTCATCACAATGTGAGTCTCCTGACACAGCTTACCCAATTGAGACTTAAAGTCCTGTTCATCCTTTGAACTTTACCAGAACTCCACAGCCTATAGGCAGTATGTAACTTCCATCTGATATTTAAACTCTTGGTCAGTAATCATATCACCTCTGCCCAAAAGCTGGCCCAATTGTCTGAGCCAATATTTATTGAGATACCAAATCTGGGACTAATTTCCCAGAGAAGCATCCTGGTTATCTCCCTAGCCTTTTCAGGGTGGGTCGTAAAGGCTTCCAACCATTCAGAATAGAAACACAGAAAACCCAGAAGTTACTTATAGCCCCATGAGTGTGGTAGTACAGTGAAGTCTACTTCCAAGTCTTCAAAAGGTGCTCCTCCTATAGTTTGTATTCCTGGTGGGAGCTCTGGCCCCTGACAAGGATTGTTGTGAGCACAAATCTCACATTGTTTTCAGATCATCCAAGTGATGTTTGTGAGCCGGGGGACATAGAAATGTTGACTCAGAACTGTCTCAAGTGCTGTATGAGCAATGTGTTCTCTTGTGGACTGTTTGATAAAGGCTGGGGCTAGAATCTTTGAGAGGCTATGCTGGCCATCAGAAAATCTCCATCATCTTCCTGGGAGAAAATTTTCTTTTTTCAGTCTTAAACCATTTACGTTCATGTTGGGAGTGTGTTGGCTCCCATTCTGTTAAATAGTCGGCCAGGTAGAAGGGCAGCATTTAAACCTCGGACTGGATTTTCTCCTCATTTCTTGCAGACAGCTATTCTGGCCTCTCTGTCAGTCTCTGGTTGCCCTGAGAAACCACAGTGTTTCCCTTTCGATGACCTTGGCAATGTATAATCACAACCTTCCTGGGAGCCCACAGTGCATCCAAAAGTTTAAGAATTTCTATCCCATACATCATGCCTTTTTTTCTCCTGAGTTAATGAGCCCCTTTTCCTTACATAAGGCCCTATGAATATGAAGGGTAGCGAATGCATATCTTGAGTCTAGGTAAATATCCACACAGACTCCTGTTGTCAACTGAGGTGCTTGAGTCAAAGCAATAAGTTTTGCTTTTTGTGCTGAAGTTCCCTGAGGCAGAGGTTATGCCTCGACAGTGGGTGGAGTCCAGAGTGACCACAGCATATCCAGCAAAACATATCTCATCTTTTATAAAACTTCTTGCCTCTGTGAAGTATTCCACATCAGGATCCCTGAGGGCTGGTCTGCCAGGTGTGGTCTGCTTGAGAACATTTCATCCATGACTTCAATACAGTTGTTATCAGGTTATCCAGGTCCAATGGGCAGCAAGGCTTCTGGGTTTAGAGTCTGGATGACTTCCACATGGATACATGGGTTTTCACATAACATGCCCTGGTATTGACCATTAGTCAACCAATATTGTCCTTTGTACTCTACCAATCTCAAAACTGAATGAGGAACCCTGAAAACCAATTTTTGTCTCATAGCCAGTTTATCAGCTCCCAACACCAGAAGATCTGTGGATGCAAGGGCCCGTAAACAAGGTGGCCGGTTTTGGGCTACAGAACCCAGCTATTTGGATAGATGTCCATGTCCCCAGCAACTGAATTAAGACTCCTACAGCCATTCCAGACTGTTCCTGGATGTACAGAAAATAAAGCTTTTTGAGGTCAGGGAGTCCTAGTCCAGATGCACTGAAAGTGCTTGTTGAATGTCCTCAAAGGCCTTATGCTTTGTTGACCCCCATATTATAGGAACCCATTCACCCCTCTTTGTAGCTTCATAGAGGGGTTTGACATAACTGAAATTTGAGGATCCCTGAGTGGCTGAATTTGTTATCCCCAAGAATTCTCTAGTCTGATGGCAGGTTGAAGGGAATGGAATTGAGCAGATCTCCTGTTTCTTTTGAGGCCCAGTGGCTATTGTGGTTCTGTTGCTGAGTCAGATGGTAACCAAAGTATTAGACCTTTTTTTGATAGATATAGGCTTAATTTTATGTCAGAGTCCAGTGCTGTCCCAAGGATGGTGTACTCAAGACCCTGGGAGGAATTGTCATTTAGTGAAGGGGAGCGTACATAGATCCTCTGGTGCTTTAAGATGCAGGAAGTTTTTTTTTTTGGTTATCTTCCGGTGCAGGATCTTGGTGGCTGGGATTCACCAACTTTCAAATCTAATGTAAATCTTAGCAGAAATTGATGACCTGGGACATCATTTGTATAAAAGTCACTCACTTATGTCAATCTCACTGTGGGCCATCTGCCAAGGTTGGAGGGTAGGTTCCGAGTAGGTCCTGGTTTAGCAGCTGCATTGTCCTCACCTAGGTGTTGCTCTTTGTCTGCGTGGCTTTCTTCTCTTGACAGGTAGGAGCCTGCTCTAATTGTATTTAGTAGCTGCCCTGCTTGTGGTTTTATTCGCTATGCCTGGGTGTATGGGGCTCTGTGGCCCTTCCTGTTGGTGGCTCATGGCGTGTGGCTTGGAGCCAGGATGGAATGTCCTTTTGGAGTGTGCACCCTATGGCCCACTATTGGGTATTAACATTAATATATTTCTGGTTCATTTGGGGGCTTGCAGCAGCCCTGAGGTGCTGATCCCATGCATCAGATGCAGTTGTGTGTGTCTATGGGACCCCTGACATAATCGTCAATCATCAACTTAGAAAGTGGGAATCAACTAAAAGAAGGGACTGGAGCCAAAGGCTGGGGGAAAACATTCATTCCTTCTCTGTTCAAGGCTTAGCATTTGAGCATGGGTGTTTGCCCGCCAGGGCCACTTGCCCACTTTCCACTTTTGTCTGGCCATGCTTTTTTCCTTATAAACACTTGGACCATTGGCTTTGTTGTAGTGAGACCCCCCTTTGAGTGACCTCTGGGTTTGAAGTGAGGGCAGCTGGAAGGAGATCCATCCTCCTCTTTATAGTTTTGGTCTTCCTGTCTTTGAGTCTCTGGGTCTTGATTGATGAAAACTGTGGTGGCCATTTTCATCAGCTCTCTGGCACACTTCTCAGTAAAGCAAGTTTTTAATTTTTGGCAAATGTCACTCTGAGCATGTTCCACAAAGGCTGCATTGGTCACCTGTTGCTTGAGCCTCTGCATCTCTTCCCTGACAAAATTGCATTGTGGCAGCTATGCTTGTATGGTGCCCCTCCTCTCCCGGGCACCTCTGGGCAGAGGGTCAGCAGTGGCAGTGGCCTGGACACTCAGCTCTGAGTCAGTTTGGCACAACTCTTTTAATCATTATTGCCAGTTTCATAAGGCAGAGGGGCCTTAGGCAGATGTGGGGCCTTAGGCAGATGTGGGGCCCAGAGAAATGTTCAGGGCTATCAAAGGTGCAAGAGGAGAGATGCTGGAGCAGTGGGAGGCTTTGCTCAGCTCTGTTTGTCTGCAGATGTGCTCTGGCTTAGGCTAGGGCTTATGGCTTGCTCTGATTCCTTCTAACTCTTGGGCACAGTTTCTCTCTTTCTTTCTTTTTTTTCTCTTAGACATCCTATGAGGGCTTCCTATGATATATTTTTATTTTTAGCCCTTCTTCTTTGCTGGGGCCCCATTCTAGGTCTGGATAATGGGCTGCATCAGATAAGTCATGGCCCAAGGTTTCTCCGTGTAGTAGGGAGTATGATTTTTCCAGCTTATGAGCACAATGGTAGTGAAAGGCTGGCACACAAAACTGCCCTGTCTCTCTCAGGTGTTTCCCTCTGGTCAATGTGGGTAGGTCCTTTAGTCCCTTGTAGGTGCATATGGAGTGCTCTCATCTGAGTTGTGGCTCTGGTCTCTGGACCAATCTCCCACCTTAATCTTGGGAGGTGAAACAGTCTTTGGTTATTTCTAGGAAGCCTTTGGCTCTGAGGACACCACAGAGGAAGGAATTGCCAGTATTGGGGGCCATCATTTGTTGCCTCTGAGGAGGAGGATGCTGAGACTATATTTTTCTGTCCCAGTGGTCTTGGCAAAGATAGAAAGAGTGTCACATAAGCTGGTAGTTCCTCTTCTGGCTCATGAGGAAAACTGTTTCCCTTTCTGTTTTTCCTCCATCAGGTTTTCTGGTTAGCTGATTTCCTTTGGGTCTTAGAGACCGCTAGGCTTCTGGCTAACATCAGCTTGGACTGTCCATCTAGACAGGCTCTGAACTAAGGGGGCTGTTTCTGTACTATCTCTTGACAGCAATCAATGTAAGAGAAATGGTTCAGGGACTCCAACAATAATCAAAAGGATCTCAGCAATGACTCTCTCTTCTAAAGATCCTTCTGGTGGCCAGCCCACATTGTGAGTGGGCCATTCTAATTCAGAGTGTATGCCACCTTTGTGGAGTGAGTTTCACCCCACAGTTACTAGGAAAACCTTCCTAAAAGTTTCTAACAAACATTTCAGAAGGCACAGTTTCCTTTCTGTGCCTCCCATGTTCCACTCTACATTGACATCACAAATTTAGGACAAGACTTGCTTTGTCCATCTCCGGCTATTCCCCTCACAGGGACTTAGGGCCCTCTTAGCCTTGTGGGTCAGCATCAACCCCCGACCTGGAGCTTTCACCTAGACGTTGGTTGGTGAAATTCCACCATAGACTGTATGAGGTGCCATGGAACCTTGGATCAGGACTCCACACTCGCTTCGGCCCTCAGGTTGGGTAGGAACCCTTCCCTTTGCCCATCTCATTCGCATACTTTCACATGCTTTCCCACAAACATGGTCAGAAAAAAATTTCAATACCGCCCAAATTCCAACAATTCCAAACCAAACAAAAAGGGCATCATGGATTCACCTCTGCTTGCTGACACTGAACACAGACTACTTGGGAAACTCCCAGGGTCAGTTTCAGCTCCAACCACTTTGGAGGATACTCAGGACCCAACAGAGGTTGATCAAGCCTCTCATCCACCTGCTTAGGCCTCAAAGGGGAAGTCAGGTGGGCTTCAAAAACAAATGGACCCAGGTCCTAACTGTTCAGTTGGGCAGTGCTTCAAAACCCTAATTCTGGTTCCTGCTGCCTGTGGGTCCCTTTGTGCTCTGGGGTGGCAGCCCTAGGGCACTGGGTAACTTGATCCTCCTTTAAGCCAAGAGTAGCCTGGGTGCCCCAAGGGGAATGCTGTTCCCTACTGCCCCTGGGAAGCGGGACCCTGGAGACAAGAGAGGTAGAATAGCCTTCCCTACCTCCTTTGTCCCATCTGGGATCCCACAAATATAGGGACAAACGAGGCAAGGCACCAAACATAGCAGGAAATAGTTTTATTTTACTGCAGCCAGGCTCAGAGGGCACAGCTTTTGCTGTAATCAATCAATCCCATGAAATCTGAGTTCAGGTAGTTTCAGAATTTTATACCCATCATGTAAGGGGAGGGGTTCAGAAGTTCACAGTCTACAGAAGTTCACATAAAAGCAGCTTTTTCTTTCACTGTTTTGGGCAAGTTAACTCTGCAAGGACAACTCTGAGAAGAGGAGACCTTCTTTTCCTCTTTTTTTCCTCTCCCTGCCAGTTGTTACCATGGAGCCCAGTTGGTAACATGTCTTAAAAATGTAGACATCTCTGTGAAGCCCAGCTCAAGGCCAGTGGCCTTATTTGCACATTTCTACAAACTACTCTATTGGATATGTTTGTGAATAACTAGTAAGGGAGTGCCCAGCACCTGGAATGCTGATATCTTCCCAGCCAGTGGCCAAGTAAAACAGGGCAACAGGAAAATAGGAAGTTTATCAATATTGAACTCTTTTGCAGAGATTCTTTTGCTGACAGTCCTAAAAACAGCCATGGTGAAGAATTCTGGAGAAGCCCAGTTAAGACTTTTCTGTGGAGGAAGTGGGTGATGCTTCAATACAAGGAGAACAGAGGGGAGGCACAGGAGGGGGTCCGATAAAGGAGCTTGAAATCAAGGGAAAGGGCCTGGGTCCTAGAGAAGGGCAGCCTCAAGCAAGGAGCTAGGCCCAGGGTTGGGATAGGGGCATCATGCAAGGTTAGATGGTAGGGGAGGGAAGAGAGATGATCTCGCAGGGCAAGGTCAGTGGAAGGCCCAAGTCCACTGCCAGGTTCTGGGGGCCAGCCTCGGCACAGGGTCTCAGAGGACGACTGGATGACAAGGTGTTGGCAAGGAACGGCGAAGAAACAACACAGACACAAAAGTGAAGGTGCTGAATCTGAATCTTTACTTATGTCTTGAATCATATATACTGTTCTTTTGGGAATGATTACAATACTTTGTGTTTACAAGGCAGGAAGCACAGAAGTTGTTATTCAAGTACAGTTTCACTTTTGAATAAGCTTAATCAGACCAAAATAATAGTTAATCCTAAGCAGCAGTAAGCACTTTAACTTTCATTTCGTGTTTTGCCTTAAGCTGTTCCACGTAGCTAAGCTTAATAATATTTAGCTATGACCCAAACATTTACCCTGTCCCTCAAGCTGATTTATCGTATTTCAAACCCGGACCAGCACTGCGGTTATAGCAAGTAGTTAACTTGAAAGTTTTGGCTATTATTTTTAATCACTCTAATGGCAAAATATCATATCATTCAGCCCTGCTAGCCGGTCCCTGAGTCCAATACTATCTACTTATGTGTTTTCTAATGATTAACTTTTCCTCTCTAGTTTTTAACATCAAGGGGACCCCTATGTCTGGGGAATCCTATGTCTGATTCATTCCCAGTTACTTAAATCTCTATAGTGTACCCATTTATTATTAACATTTACTATCAACCCTACATTGAAATCATATTTTCCTGTCCAGGACCAAGGGGGCAAGGTGGGAGTAAGCTCTAGTCCAGGACTACGAGGGCGATAACAAAACCTACCTTCAGTAATGTAGGCCAGTCTATAGGGCCCCATGACTGTTGGCATAGGCCTATATTTTTCATTATTCTTTTCCTTATGACCCACTTTAGCAGGAAGGGCCTTTGGACTTTCAGGAGTAATTATTTGAGGCTTATTTAAATTAATTTTGACATGCTTTTCATAAACTTCTTTTACTGTTTTTTCCTTAGGGAGTTTTGCTATAATGCTTAACTGTTTATGAGAATTGGCTGCATTATTGCGGTTGTTGCAAGCTGACTTTTTCCAGGATTGTTGTGTTTACCTGGAGAGTAATGTTAATTCCCGTAGACTCAATGGTCATATGAGAGGTGAGTAATATTCCAATTACAATAAAGCCAAACAAAAACCATTCAATTCCCAGAAACATGCTGTTCTCCCCCAGATGTTGGTCGCCTTGCGCCATCCACCTCAGGAAGGCCTTGTCATTTTCTGAATCAGAGGAGGGGCGCAGCAGCCAGGTGTCAAGGTTTGGAAGGCAAAGGGTGCCAAGGCGAGGGGCAGGGCTGGGTTTCCTATATGGAGCCTTCAGGGCCCAGAGGCCAGCCAATCCACTCCCCTGCCCCAGGTGAATAGACCCTCACAGAGAGACCAAGACCAAAGGAGGGCCAAAGAAGGACACTGTGAGGGGATACCTTCTGTCCAGAATTGGGGGGAGGGTTGCTGGGGAGCCAGGACCCCTTCAAGGAGACCAGGATAGGGAGAAATAGGGGGAGGGGAGGGTCTGGGCAGTGCCAGGATACCACAAGGGGAACAGAGGGGAGGCACAGGAGAGGGCCCGAAAAATGGGCCTGAAATCATGGGATAGGGACAGGATCCTCAAGAAGGGCAGCCAGGGTTTCAAGAAAGGGACAAGGCCAAGGAATGGAGAGCCAAGTGCAGGACCTAGGCCAGTGTCTCATGAAAACGGACAGGACTGGGGAGGGGAGGGAGAATAGAAATGGGAGCCGGTGGTGCAGGGAGAGGAGGGCTGAAAGACCAGGTCCTCTGCTGGGTGTCAGGGTTGGGGAGCAGGCCCTGGGCTGAGGGAGGCCAAAGGGCCCAGGCAAGGGGCAGGGCTACATTTTCCCAAAGGGAGCTTGAAGGGCCAAAAGGCCAAGTCAAGTCCCCAGCCCCGGTGTGCATCCTAGTAAAGGGATCAGGAAAAGGGGTGTGGCAGGGACAGGGACAACAGGAGGTCCAAAGGAAGGCAGAGCAGAATAGGCCAGAGGATGTGTGTTTTTGGGTTGGGGGCCAGGACCCCAGCAAGGAGACCAGGATAGGGACCTCTATGTGGTCCCATGCCAGGGCTGAGCAGGGAAGGGCAAGACTGGACAGGCAGGCAGTACTAGGGTTCTGCAAGGAAGGGAAGCCAAGGGAAGCACAAAGAGATGCCACACAGAGCCACGTAACATTACGCCACACGAGGAATGAATGCATTCAGGGGCCCAAGCTAGGAGCCAGGCCTGAAGACTGGAGTGCAAAGGGTCAGGATTCTGGAGGGCTGGGTTGGGGTAGGGGCAGCTTGCAAGGCGAGAGGGCAGGGGAGGGAAGGGAGGGGATTGAGCAGAGCAAGGTCCACACAAGGCCCACGTCCAATGCCAGGTGTCAGGATTCAGGCAGCCAAAGGGGCCCAGGCGGAGGGGCAGAGCTCTGTTTCCCATAGGAGCCTTCAGGGAGCAGAGGCCAGCCAGTCCATTCCTATGCCCCAGGTAAGTAAATCCTCAGGGAGGCACCAGGAGAGAGCAGGGCTGAGGAGGGTAGGGAGAGGAGAGAGGGGAGCTGGTGGTGCACAGAGGAAGGCTCAAGGCCCAGGTCCACGGCTAGGTGTCAGGGTTGTGGAACAGGACCCTGGATGAAGGAGGCCAAAGGGCCCAGGCAAGGGACAGGGCTATTTTTTCCCCTAGGGAGCCAGGAGGGCCAAGCGGCCAGGTCCATTCCCCTGGCCTGGGTGTGAATCCTAGTAAAGGGATCAGGAAAGGGGAGTTGGCAGGGACAGGAACGAAAGGAGGGCCAAATAAAGGCACAGAGGGAAGGGCTGGAAGACCTGTGATGGTGGGGTAGGGCCTGGACACCAGCAAGAAGTCCAGGTTAGGGACCTAGAGGAGGGTCCATGCCAGGGGAGAACACGGAAGGGGAGGGCTGGGCAGGCAGGCAGCACTAGTGGACTGCAGGGAAGGAACTCCAAGGGGAGCAGGGAAACAGCCCAAGCAAGGGGCCCACAGTCAATGCCCAGGCACACTCTGGGCAACAAGGGCCATCAGAGGCTCAAGCAAGGAGCCAGGACAGGGAATGGAGAGCTAAGGGCTGGGGTGGGGCAGGGGGCTCAGGACAGTGGACATGACTTGGGTGGGAAGGCAGGGGATCCAACAGGGGCAGGCAGGTACAGGCCCAGGACCACTGCCAGGTGTTAGAGTTCTGGGTGCAGGACCAAGCACCCAGAAAGAGCAAGGGCCCCAGGCGAGGGGCAGGGCTCTGTTTCCCATATGGTTCCCTGGCCCAGATTAGGATCCAGGGCGAGGGCCATGGCAAAGGAGGCCTGGCAAGGTAAGGAGAATAGGAGGAGGGTGAAGGGAGAGCACGTGGGGGTCGTGATCGGTGCTCAGAGGGGCGAGACCCAGGATCCAAGCCAGGAGCCCATGAAAGGGACCTACCCGACGATCATGGATGAGAGACCCAAAGAGAAGGAGACCCACAAGCACCAGGGGAATTCATGAGGGGAAGGCGAGGAAGGGGTTGCACGAGGACCAGACAGAGAAAAGTGCAAGGGGCAACTAGGGGAGCCGGCTGGCAGGCACAAGCAAGAGGCCCCCAGCTCAGACCCAAGACAAAAAGACTCCATGCTACACTAAAGGACATGAGGAATGCAGTCAGGTGCTCAGGCGAGCAGCCAGGCCCTGGGACTGGAGCACAAAGGACCAGGGTTAGGGAAGGCTGGGTTGGGGTAGGGGCAGCATGCAAGGCAAGAGGGCACTGGAGGGAAGCTAGGGGATGTCTCAGGGCTGGGTTGAAGTAAATCAATCACATTTTAACTGCCAGGCATCAAGTTTCAGGTGGCGTAGGAGACACAGGAAAGTGGCAGGGCTGTTTCCCACTGGGAACATTCAGGGTGCAGAGGCCAGGCAATTCAGCTCCTCTGCCCCAGGTGAGTAGATTCTCAGAGAGGGACCTGGACCAAAGAAGGGGCAAAAGCAGACACTGTGAGGGGATACCTGTTGTGCAGAGTTTGGGGTTGGGTTGGTGGGCAGCCAGGACCCATTTGAGGCACCCAGGCTAGAAAGCAGCAGGGGGAGCAGATAGTCTGGACAGTGCCAGGATACCACAGCATAAGGGGAACAGAGGGGAGTCACAGGAGGGGGCTGGTAAAAGGGGCCTGAAACCAAGGGACAGGGACAGGGTCCTCGAGAAGGGCAGCCAGGGGCTCAAGCAAGGAGCTGAGTCCAGTAATGGATAGCCAAGTGCTAGCACCTGGGCCTGGGTGAATGAAAAAGGAAATGGTTGTCTGGTTGTCTGTGGGAGCTCTTATACCTCTGCAGCCTGGGTAGAGCGACTTGCTCCTCCAGGCGAGAGACCCCTCCCACCTTGGTGTACAGGCTAACTTGTATTCTGCCTCAGCTGTGTAGAGGGGACTCACCCCTACAGGCATGAGATCCCTCCTACCTGGGTGTCCAGTGGGGGAGCTCCTATACAGCTGCAGCCAGGGTAACAGGGACTTGCTTCTCCAGGCCTGAGACCCTTTTCACCTGGGTGTCTGGGGGAATTCATATACCTCCACATGCAGGGTAGAGGGGACTTGCACCTCCAGGCTGGAGATCCTTCCCTCCTGGGTGTTGGAGGGGGCTCTTAGACCCCGGCAGCCAGGGTAGTGGGAACTCGCCCCTCCAGGCAGGAGACCCCTCCAACCTAGGTTTCGTGGGAGCTTGTATACCACCTTAGCCAGGGGAGAGGGGACTAGCCCCTCCAGGCAGGAGACCCCTCCCACCTGGCTATTGGGGGAGGGGAGCTCATATACCTCCACAAGCATGGTAGAGGTTACTTGCCCTTCCAGTAGGAGACCACTCCCACCAGGGTGTCAGGGAGAGCTTGTATATCAGGGCAGCCAGGGTAGAGGGGACACGCCCCTCCATGCAGGAAACCCATTTCACCTGGGAGTCTAGAGGAGCTCCTACACTGCTGCAGCCATGGTAGAGGGGACTTGCCCCTCTAGGCAGGAGACCCCTCTCACCTGGGTGTCTGGGGGAACTTGTATACCACCGCAGCCAGGGTAGAGGAGACTCACTCCGCCAGGCGAGAGACCCCTCCCACCTTATTGTGGAGGTGAGCTTGTATTCAGCCTTAGCCAAGGTAGAGGAGACTCCCCATCAAGGTGGGAGACCCCTCCCACCTGGGTGTTGCCAAAGGGTCTCATCTACAGATGTATCAGGGTAGCAGGGTCTCGCCACTCTAGGTGGGAGACCTCTTTCACCTGGGTGTCTGGGGGAACTCCTATACCTCCTCCGCAGGCAGGTTAGAGGGGACTCGCCCCTCCAGGCGGGAGACGCCTCCCAAATGGGTGTAGGGGGAGCTAGTATACCACCCCAACCAGGGTAGAGGTGACTCGCGCCTCCAGGCGGTAGACCCCTCCCACCTGGGTGTCAGGGGAGCTCTTACACCACTGCAGCCAGTTTAGAGGGGACTCACCTCTCTTGTCAGGAAACCCCTCCTACATGGGTGTCTGGGGGAGCTTGTACACCTCTTCAGCCAGGTTAGAGCGGACTCGCCCCTCCAGGCGGGAGACCCCTCAAACTGGGTGTAAGGGGAGCTCCATTACTGCTGCAGCCAGGGTAGAGGGGAATCGCTCCTACAGGCGGGAGACCCCTCCCACCAGGGTGTCAAGGGGAACTCATATACCTCCGCAGCCAGGGTAGAGGGGACTCGCCCCTCCAGGCCAGTTACCATCCCACCTGGGTGTCGGAGGGAGATCCTTTAAGGCCGCAGCCAGTGTACAGGGGATTCGATCCTCCAGGTGGGATATGGCTCCAACCTGGTTGTCAGGGAAAGCTAGTATACCACTACAGCCAGGGAGAGGGGACTTGCCCTTTCAGGCATGAGACCCCTCCTACCTGGGTGTCGGGGTGGAGCTCCTATACAGCCTCAGCCAGGGTAGAGGGGACTTACCCCTCCAGGTGGGAGACCCATCCCACCTGGGTGTCAGGGGGAGCACTTATACTGCTGCAGGCAGGATAGAGGTAGGGAGACTCCTCCCACCTGTGAGTCAGGGGAGCTCCTCTACCAGCAGCCAGGGTAGAGGGGACTCGCCCTTCCAAGTGGGAGACCCTCCCACCTGGGTGTCAGGGGAGCTCATATACTGTCACAGCAATGGAAGAGGGGACTTGCCCCTCCAGGCGGGAGACCCCTGCAACCTGGGTGTGTGTGGGGGTGCTCATATACCACCGCAGCCAGGTTAGAGGAGATTTTCCCTCCAGGCAAGAGAACCCTCCCACCTGGGTGTCTGCAGGAACTCATACCACAGCAGTCCGGCTAGAGGGGACTTGCCACTCCAGGCAGGAGACCCTCCAATCTGCCTATCGTGGGGTGAAGTTCATATATGGCCTCAGACAGGATAGAGGGGAATCATCGCACTAGGTGGGAGACCCCTCACACCTGGTTTTCAGGGGTGGGGGGGCTCATATACAGCCGCAGGCAGGGTAGAGGGGACTCGCCCTTCCAGGCGGGAGACCAGTGCAACCTGGGTGTTGGGTGGGTGGGATCCTATACCGCCCTAGCCAGGGTAGAGGGGTTTTGCCCCTCTGCGGGGGAGACCCCTCCAACCTGGGTGTGGGGGGAACTCCTATACTTGCGCAGCCAGGGTAGAGAGGACTCGCCCTTCCATGCAGGTGACCCCTCCCACCTGGGTGTCTGTGGGACCTCAAACACCCCTTCAGCCAGGGTAGAGGGGACTCGCCACTCCAGGAGTGAGACCCCTGCAATCTGGGTGTCAGGGGGAGCTAGTATTAGGCCCAGCCAGAGTAGAGGGTACTTGCCCCTCCAGGCAAGAGACCCCTCCCACCTGTGTATGGGGGGCACTTATACTGCCGCAACCAGAGTAGAGAGGACTCCCCCCTCCAGGCGGGAGACCCCTCTCTCCTTGGTGTCCAGGGGAGCTTGTATATCTACTTAGCCAGGGCGGAGGGGACTCAACCCACTAGGTGGGAGACCCTTCACACCTGGGTATGGGGGGGAGAGCTTTTATACCGCCTCAGACATGGTAGAGGGGATTTGCACCTTTAGGCTGGGCACCCCTCGCCATATTGGTGTCTGGGGGAGCATGTATTCTGCTGCAGCAAGGGTAGAGGGGACTCGCCCCTCCCACCTGGGTGTAAGGGAGAGCTTCTCTACCACCACAGCCAGGGTACAGTGTACTCGCCTTTTCGGACAGAAGAACCCTCCCGCCTGGGTGTCAGGGAAAGCTAGTATGCCACCGCAGCCAGGGTGGAGGGGACTCCCCACTTTAGGCGGGAGACCCCTCTCATTTGGGTATGGGGGGGAGCTAGTATACTGCTGCTGCCAGGGTAGAGGGGACTCGCCCCTCCATGCAGGACACCCCTCCCTCAGAGTGCTGGGGGAGCTCATACACCCCGCTTCCAGGGTAGAGGAGACTTGCCCCTCCAGGCAGGAGACCTCTCCCACCAGGGTGTCAGGGGGAGCTCTTATACCGCTGCAGCCAGGGTAGAGGGGACTTGCTCCTCCAGGCAAGAGACCCCTCCCACATTGGTGTCAGGGCTAGATTGAATTCCACCTTAATCAGGGTAGAGGGGACTCGGCCCTCCAGGCAGGAGACCCCTACCTCTTTGGTGTGTGTTTGGGGGGCTCATATACAACTGCAGCCGGGAAGCAGGGACTGGCCCCTCCAGGCAGGAGAACACTTTCACCTGGGTGTCAGGGGGAGCTTGTATCCCGCAGCAGCCAGAGTACAGAGGACTCGACCCTTCAGGCGGGAGACCCCTCTCATCTGGGTATGGAGGGGAAGCTCCTATACTGCCGCAGCTAGGGTAGAGGGGACTCACCCCTGCATGCGGGAGACTCCTCCCTCCTGGGTGTCCCAGAAACTCTTATAAGGCACCAGCTAAAGTAGAGGAGACTCTCACCTCCAGGCGGGAGACCCCTCCAACCTGGGTGTTGGGGGGAGCTTATATTCCTCTGAAGCCAGGATAGAGGGGACTCGCACCTCCAGTTGGGAGACCCCTCCCACCTGTATTTTGGAGGAGCTTGTATACTGCCTTATCCAGGGTGGAGGAGACTCGCCCTTCCAGGCCTGAGACCCTCCCATCTGGGTATTAATGGGGGAGCTCCTGTACCACAGCAGCCAGGATAGCGGTGACTTGCCCCAATAGGCGGGAGACCCCTCACACCTGGTTGTCAGGGGAGCTCATATGCCACAACAGGCAGGGTAGAGGGGACTTGCCACTCCTATCGGGAGACCTCTCCCACCTGGTTGACAAGGGGAGCTCCAATACTGCAGCAGCCAGGGTAGAGGAAACTTTCCCCTATAGGCGGGAGACCCCTCCCATCAGGGTGTCTGTGGGAGCTCATATACTGCCACTGCCAGGGTAGAGGCGTTTGCCCCTGCAGGCAGAAGACCCTTCCCACCTGGGTGTCCAGGGAGCCCTTATATGGCACCAAAGTAGAGGGGACTCGCCCTTCCAGGCGGGAGTGTTAAGAGCCACAGCCGAAGGGGCCCCAGCAAACTTTCAGACTGCCAGCTGATGATTGGCTCACAGCGCCCCAGCAACATCTAGCTGATTGGCTCCTCTGCGGTGATGCTCATTGAGCTGTTTCCCTGCCCTTTCAGACCACGGAGCTGCCCATTGGGGGACTTTTTTGGCTCTGCCCCCAGGACCCAGCCAATTGGCCTCAAGAGCAGGAGGATTTTGGGAGGTGGAGAGGCTTGTGGTGGTGAGAGAGGCTTGTGGGAAGCCGGTGGTGGCAGTTGGGCTCTGAGGGTTTTTCCTGAGGAGCTGTTTTGGTTGGCCTGTGTGGTTCTAAAAATAAAGTTTGTTTCTTTTGACAAGTGGCTCCTGAATTGTGCCCAGCCAGACTGTGGCATTTGCTGGCTCGCAGGGGGAGCGACTGAGGGTAAGTGATAAGGTAAACTGCTCGCCCCTGAGGGCAGGGCGAGAGGATGGGTAGCCATTTTAAGATTCTTCTTTTGTTTTGCTTCACTTTTGTTTTAAGTTGCCTGTCCCTGGAGATGAGTGAGACTGAAGAAAAACCGCTCACATCTGAGGAAAAACTATTTAAGTCTGAGGAAGAGATAGGGAGAAAGGACGGATGCACATGTCAGGAGGATAGAAAGGCTATAATGACTTTTTGTTGTTCCCTTTTTATTTCATTCTGTCTCGGTTTTCTTTGGTGTTATCTTGTTGGGTTGTATTATAGTAGAAATACGGGATCAGAAATTAGTAAAAAACAAACTGAAAGAGTGTTAAGTAAATTGTTAGAGGAAGGAGGCATCTCAGTAAAATCAAGAACAGTCAAGGCATAGGTTGATACAATACAAAAATGTAGCCCATGGCTTTTTAAGGAGGAGTTGTTAAATATATCACAATGGAACCATCATGGTGAAGATTTAAAAAGAATAGAAAAGAACAGCCCAGGGACTCTGCCAGTTGGCACATTGCCATTGTGGACGTTCGTATCTGGTTTGCTTAGTCCAAAGCCTTCAGTTCAGACAAAGATAGAGGAAGAAAGCTTAGAGCAGAAAAAGCCATCAGGGGGAAAGTTACAACAGGAGACTGCTACTAACAACTTTCTATCACCAGAGGGCGTAAGTGTCCAACCAACAGCGCCACCTCTACAGGAGACTGCTACTAACAACTTTCTATCACCAGAGGACGTAAATGTCCAACTAACAAGGCCACCTCCATATGCTGGGAGGCCCCCAACCCCCGTAGTTGATAGTTGGGATCCTGAGACAGGATCTCAAGTATTAACATGCCCTGTATTTGAGGTAGGAGGGCAGCGAATTCACCATGCTTTAAATTTCAAAATAGTGAAGCAGCTAAAAGAGGCTGTAACAACCTATGGTCCTCAAGCACCCTTCACTGTAAGCTTGGTCGAATCCATTAACAACTTGAACATGATGCCAGCAGATTGGGCTAATATGTGTAAAGCTGTGCTAAATGGAGGTCAATACCTGTTATGGAAGGTTGCCACTGAGGAATTTTGCAAGGAGACGGCTAGGCGAAATGCAGCAGCTGGTTATCCTCAGAGAAATCTAGATATGTTGTTAGGAAAGGGACCTTATGAGGATCAGCAGCAACAAATTGCATATGATCCTGGCGTATACGCACAAATTGCTGCAGAGGCGGTTAGGGCATGGAAGACTTTACAAGGACATGGAGGTTTACAAGGTCAATTATCTAAGGTAATACAAGGAGCTAATGAATCTTACGCTGAATTTGTAGATAGGCTTATTCAAACAGCTACCAGAGTTTTTGGGAATACAGAACAAGCAATGCCATTAATAAAACAACTGGCTTATGACCAAGCGAATTGTTGCTGCAGAGATATCATTAGACCATGGAAACATGAAGATTTAAACACATATATTAAATTATGTAGAGACCTTAATGAACAAGAGCAAGTCGTGGCATCTGCAGTAAAACAGGCTTTAGATGCCAGAGACATTAATGAACAAGGGCAAATTGTGGCAGCTGCAGTAAAACAGGCTTTAGATGCCAGGCCAAGAACATGCTACAATTGTGAACAAACAGGACATTTTAAAAGGTATTGCCCCATAGGAGGAGGGTTTAACAAAACTAGGTATCAAAGGAGTAGAATACCGGGTATTTGCCCACGAAGCCATAGAGGGAGACATTGGGCTAATGAATGCCTTTCTCAAACCACCATAGAGGGTACTCCATTATCAAAAAACGAACAAGGACCAGGTGTTTATCCACGATATCATGGAGAAAGGCATCGGGCTCCATTGCCAAAAAATGGACAGGGGGGCCCAATGCTCTGGGGCCCAAAACCACAAATATACGGAGCACTGGAGGAACCCAGCAACCCCATCAGGGTAGTGCTCAGGACACATTGTCCATCAGATCCCTCATCAGACAAACCAGAGGGAGCGCAGGGTTGGACATCTGCGCCTCCGCCAGAGCAGTACTAACTCCAGAGATGGGAGTTCAAATCATTCCCACAGGGGTAAAAGGACCTCTTCCCAAAGGAACAGTAGGCTTATTATTGGGACACAGCTCTTCTACTCTAAAAGGACTTATGATAAGTCCTGGGGTAATTGATCCCGATTATGAAGGTGAAATGAAAATTATAGCCAGTTCTCCAAAGGGTATATCAGTAATTTCACCAGGAGATAGAATAGCACAGTTACTAATAATACCCAGCCTACATGATAAATTTTCCAGTCATACTGTAGAAAGAGGTTCCAAGGGATTAGGCTCCACAGGTGTGGATTGGGCTATGCTTTCTTTAAATTTAGATTCTCGCCCCATGCTAAAACTAAATATTCAAGGACATGAATTTAATGGGCTACTGGATACAGGTGCAGAACTTAGCATCATCTCTCGTCAAGAATGGCCAAAACATTGGCCATTACAACAAGCCACTCAAACGCTTCGAGGCCTAGGAGTCGCGACTAATACCCATAGAAGTGCAATGGTATTAGATTGGAAGGATCATGAAGGATGTGAAGGAACTATACAGCCATATGTATTGGATCATCTTCCCATAAATTTATGGGGACGAGATGTCCTAGAAAAAACAAATAAACAACAAAAAAACCCCAAATATCTCAATCAGTAAATGGGCCAAGGACCTGAACAGACAATTCTCAGAAGAGGATATAAAAATCAATCAACAAATACATGAAAATGCAAATTAAAACTACTCTACGATATCATCTCACTCCAGTCAGAATGGCAGCTCTTGTGAAGACAAACAACAACAAGTGTTGGCGGGGATGTGGGGAAAAGGGTACACTCATACACTGCTGTTGGGACTGCAAATTGGTGCAGCCAATTTGGAAAGCATTATGGAGATTCCTTGGAAATCTGTGAATGGAACCACCATTTGACCCAGCTATTCCTCTTCTTGGTCTATACCCAAAGGACTTAAAAACAGCATACTACAGGGACACAGCCACATCAATGTTTATAGCAGCACGATTCACAATAGTTAAAATGTGGAGCCAACCTAGATGCCCTTCAGTGGATGAATGGATTAAAAAAATGTGACATTTATACACAATGGAATATTACTCAGCATTAAGAAAGAACAAAATCATGGCGTTTGCAGGTAAATGGATTGCGTTGGAGAAAATAATGCTAAGTGAAGTCAGGCAATCCCCCCAAAAGAAATGCTGAATGTTTTCTCTGATATAAGGGGGGGTGACTCTTAGTGGGGTAGGGAGGAAGAGCATGAGAGGATTAGACTAATTCTTGATAGGGAAGAGGGGTGAGAGGGAAAGGGAGGAGGAAGGGTATTAGTAATGATGGTGTAATGTGATGGTCATCATTATACAAAGTACACGTATGAAGATTTGAATTGGGTGTCAACATACCTTATATACAAACAGAGATATGAAAAATTGTGGTATATATGTGTATTAAGAATTGTAATGAAAAAAGTACCTGTATAATGGCATAAAGTGACGTGAACATACTTCATATACAGAGGTACAAAAAATTGTTCTCTATATACGTAATAAGGATTGTACTGCATTCCACTGTTGCTGTGTATTAAAAAAAATAATAAAATCAATAAAAATAAAATAAAATCCAATTCTTATGTAATATGGTATCAAGTAAATGTGAATTATGTCACAAGATAAAATGTCAAGAGAGGGAAGAAAACTAATTTGTTGTTCTATACCGAAATACACTTATGTGAGAGACTTAAGTGATATTCATGACAAATACAGTCCTTCCTAGAACTGCACAAGTGGTCATTGCTGGAGTATATAACTATCTACTTCATATTCCCTTTGTCTTTAGTATTTTAGCTGGCCATGCTACTTTATGCATTAGGGTGCCCCAAGCCTTCATTCCTGAGGGCTCTAGGCCATTGTAAGTCTAGCCTGAATTGGGTTGTTGTAATTTCCCATTGATTTTAATCAAAGAGTGTGGTATTACTAATGGACATCCAAGGCTCCTCATGTATCCTACACACACACTGTGATACTATTACTACTCTCTTGAGTTCCCCCACCAGTAGTCTAGTTAAATGCCCCCACCCATCACAGTAACTCATTTCTCTGGATGTTAATTCCAGGTGGCAGTCTTAAATTTTACGTCAGTGGAATCATTTCTGGGCCCTTTGTTTGTAAAAAAAAAAAAAAAAAAAAAATCATCATTCTGAGACCAATAACTATATGCCATCCAAGAATAAGGACTTCAGTCAGAAAACAACAAATAAATATCGTTAGAGGGCAACTCGGGACAATAGTGGCCTGCAGCCACTCCCATTCCAAGACTCTGATTCTCCAACTATGACTTCTGGTTATAAGAGAAATAGTGTCACACTAAATTAGAGCCCCCCGCCACTGAATTATATTTACACACAGACACTTTGAGGACCTTGCCACAGGCCTGGAAATTTTTGCCAACTAATGGATGCTGCAACTGAGTCTTCAAAAGATCACTTTACAGTTTGAACAAGCCAGCTGATTCAGGATAGTGGGGGCCACGCCAAGACGAGTGGAATCCAAAAGCATGGACCTATTGTTAAACATATTTTTACATGAAGCAAGGCATTTGATCAGAAGGAATTCTACATGATGTGCTAAGATGGTGCATAAAAGCAGGAGGCATCACAATCCCAGACCTTAATTTATACTACAGATCCATAGTGACAAAATCAGCATGGTATTAACACCAAAACAGAGAAGAACACCAAGGGAACAGAATAGAAGACAGAGAGACAAACTGGCAAAACTACGGCTACCTCATATTTGATAAAGGTGTGAAAAACATACATTAGAGAAAAGATAAGCTCGTCAACAAGTGGTGATGGTAAAACTGGAAATCCATATGTGGTAGAATGCAATTTAACCCCTATCTCTCCCCCTGCACAAAACTCAACTCAAAGTGGATCAAAGATCTAGAATTTAGACTAGAAAACCTACACATACTACAAGAAAATGTAGTCCCCATACTCTAACCTATTGACTCAGGAACTGCCTACCTTAACAAGACTCCAGAAGCACAATAAATAAAATCAAGAATCAATAAATGGGTGGCATCACAGGAAAATGCTTCTTCACAGCAAAGAAAACAATCAAGTTTGTGAAGAGAGAGCCTACTGAATGGAAGAAAATATTTGCCACCTGCAAATCAGATAAAATGTTAATTTATGTGACTTAGCACAAACAGAAATAAAAATAAAATAAACCAATTACTAATGGGCAACAGAACTGAACAGACACTTTTCAAAGGAAAAAATAAAAATGGCCAGGAAATATATGACAAAAAAAGCGCAACATCTCCAGCATTCAGAGAAATAAAAATTAAAATTGTGCTGAGATTCTCTCTGAGTCTAGTCAGAATGGCAGTTATCAAGAATACAAGTAATATAAAATGTTGGTGAGAATGTAGCAAAAAAGGTTCACTGAAACACTGCTGGTGGTACTCCAGATTGGTGAAACCCCTCTGGAAAGCAGTATGGAGATTCTTCAGAAAACTAGGAATGAAACCAACATTTGACCTAACAATCCCCTCTCCTTGTTTTATACACAAAATATTTTAAATCAGCATATGACAGTGATGCAGCCACAACGATATTTATAGTAGCACAGTTTACAATAGCCAAGCTATGGAACCAACCTAGCTGCCCATCAACAGATGGATGCAAATAGATATAAACAATGGGATATTACTCAATCATAAAGAAGAGTGCATTTATGACCTTTTCGAGTAAATGGATGTACCTGGAAACCGTCATGCTAAGTGAAATAAGCCAGTCCCCCCAAACCAAAGTCTGGTGTTTGTGCTGATGTGTGGAAGCTAACCCACTATAAGAGGGGAGAAGGGAAGAAGAGACATTCAATATATTAGACAAAGGGACATGAAGGTAAGGTAGGGGGAGAGGAAAAGGAAAGACAGTGGAATAAATACAAAAATAATTTTCCTAAGCACTTATGCGAATAATGGGGCATAGTGAATCCCACCATCATGTGCATACAAAAGAATGGGGTCCTAACAAGAATAAGACATATTTCATGCTTGTGAAATTTTGTCAAAATGAATTCTACTGTCATGTATAACTATAAAGAACTAATAAATAAATGGTGCCTAAGACATGGCGTATTGACAAGGATGCCAATGTTGAAAAAAAGCACTTTGTACAGAGAAGGCAAATTCACATTCAGAGTGAGGGTCTATTTTAATAAGAACAAGACACTTCCCTTCTTCCCTCGAATCTATGGCAGTGGTTGATGTAAGCAACCTGCAGCCAGGTACTTTGAATGATCACCATGGGGACTCGCTTTGTCTATCACATTGGCCACTCAGTGTCCATTTCTGCAGCTCACTAGGCACTCAGAAACCATTCTGAGAACTTGTGCTTAAGATCCCATTCTCTGGAACTATTCCTGGTGCCAATATCTTATTATGCATTGTTGTCCAGAGACACAGAGGCCATGAATATATATCTCTGCAATTCAAAGAGTTGGCACACACCATTATGCAAGGTGCTGAATCCAAAATCTGCAGGCATCTGTAAGGTGGCAGGGCAGCCTGGAGTTCCAAGGGGTAACCGCTGCTTCATTTCCAGACATAAGAAGTATATCTCCTGAAGAATTCCCTCTTGCTTCTTGTGTATGGTCCAGGTTTTAGTCTCTCCAAGCCTTCAACTCACAGAAGAGTCCCATTTACATTGTGGAGAACAATATGCTTTACTCACCGACCATGGTTCACAGTTATTTTCATCCCAAAGCACCTTCATAGAAAAATCCACAAGGATGTTTGCCCATGCATCCACACTGCAGCCCGGATGAGTTGACTCATACAATTTTTCAGGACTTGTGGTTTACTATGATATATTTTTCACATAATGTCTTCTACATAATTGCTGTCTACATCCTATGAATTCATATTGTCATGTCCCTTTTATACATGAGAAGTCTACATTAAGAGAGATGAGGTGATGTACTCAATGCTGAGCAACCATCATTTTGCTGGCTGGCCCAGGAGTGAAACTCAAGCCTTCTGATCTAAGACTACTGTCTCCATCAAATCTTTGAAATTTCAGTGGAGAGTGCCCTGAATATTGGAATTACAACTATGCCTGAACCACTTACATTCAAAGTATCCAGAGTAGCACTGCCTTTTCTGATGTATAATTTGCAAGGTGTCGGGGTGGGGATGGGGGACATGAGCGTTTTTCTACAGTTTTCTAGATTGCTCTTCCACTTGCATTCTATTTCATTTCCATTACCTTCGATAGTTAACACAACTTAAGGGACACTGGGATCGATCATACAGCTCTAGAAGGAGCAAGATGAATTGTGTTGATCTCCCATCACGTGGGAGCCACCTGTGAATCAGTCAGAAGAAGGGCTTCGGACCTTCCTTGTACTCACAAGGCTGACAGATTTTACTCCTTACATTAGATAATGCTGTCACCTTTTATGAAGGCCTGAATGGAATCTGATGCCTCAGAGTCAGCACTGTTTTGCGACTGAAGCTACAGGGAAGGGTTTCGTTTTTAAATGAGAAGCCCATGGATCAGATGGTATACTTAAACTTTGGTTGACCTCTGTTTCATTGATGACTCTTGGCTGATGACAACAAAACTGTGTGCTTCAATGGATGCGTCGATAAAAGTACAAAAGGAAACAACAGGGACAGAGAGAAGCTGATGGTTAAAATGAAAAAGACAATGCAGTGGCCTTTGAATATTTTACCTTGAACTACTAATTCATATTGTATCGATGCTATTTTTTTCCACTGAGCTTTTCTTCGTGCATAGAATAAAAGCACCAGGAAAGTTTAATAGCCCTCCTTGATGACTCCGAAGCATTTTCTGTATATTTCTTAAAGCAATTCAGTAGAACATATTCAGTCCAACTTGTTGAATCTAGTGAGCCTCTGATTTGTGCCTAGCACGATGTGAGGAACTTAAGGAAGACGAGATTAGGATGTAGTCATTCCCAGTGAACTAACAAGGCATAGATTTCATTCATCAGCATGTGTTCATGGTGGTCTTTCCTCCATCAAGCAGTGTTCCAGGCATCAGGGTTCTCAGAGAGGAGACAGGGAGAAGAAAATTAAAGTGTTTTCTCCTTTTTGAGTTTTGGTGAGCTTAGAACCTCGTTGGGACTAATAGTGAAATGAAGCTTTACACATAGGAATGTGGTAGAGGAAAATTAGAAAGTCATTTGACATTGATCCATAAGTACAACTAGGCTTGAAGGAGATCAAGGTGTACTGGTGCATATGGAAAGGGGGTGGCAAGGGATTCCAAAAGTAGAAATAGACGGGTTGGTGGGATTTATGCAGAGAGCTGGAAGAAGAATGATGGAAAACGAACACAGCAGAGAAATGCCCATGAGTGTGGCATATGTGGAAAGGACAACAGCAAAGTGGACATGAAAGAAAGACCCATTGGTGACATCACAGGAACGAACTTCATGAGATGCTGGAGGATACAGTGAACTGGGAAACAGAGCAGAAGGCCCAAGGGATTCTGTTGTCTCTTCACTTATGAAGTGAATGGTCTCGGTTGGGCCACTTAGGTGCTTTGTGCCCTGGCTTACTTGTTGTCACGTGAACATCTGTTGTACTCTCGTGCATGTTGTAAAATCCTCAAGAGATGATGCCTGAAGAAATATATTTTAAACAGTAAATTCCAAACCCAAACCTCTGCCTTCCATTTTTTATTACACCACCATGGTGAACAAGAATTTCCTCAATCTACAGCAGGTTTTGCTTTTGTGTCAACTCCAGGCAGAAGGTCACCCTGTGGCAGGACAGAGGGTTCTGGTTAATTGATATGAGGGTGACGTTTGCCTCATCGTTGAGGGGACTAGGCTGGTCATTCCTGCAAGTGGTGGATCTTGGCAGGAATGTTGGGATGTATGGGATCATGGCTTCTGTGAAAGAGGTTCCTGATCTCTGACATCATAAGAGACAGGTGATAAAACTGTTCATGAAGACCAAAGGGGTACTGTTGAAGTAGACCTGGACCTGGAGTGAAACCTGAGATGAGATTTTGGGGTTCACACTATAATAAACATCTGAACTTATGCAAGCAATTTCCTGTCTTAGGGTCCCTGACCCCTCACCTCCTAAATTGAACTAAAATGGCACCTGTTCCACCTGCTTGTAGAGAGGGTTAGATCATATGCACAACACATGAGGGGATCATGTAAATGCTAAAGTGATAGGACAAATTATTTTATTTTTCTTCTTATTAAAATAACCCTGGGTTATTTGGCCAGCTACTATGTTAGCGTGCCCTGTCATCACATGAAAAAACGTCGTATTTCAGAGATCTAGCTATGCTCTAACACACTATCAGCTCAGCAGTGAGGCTGGTTTCTTAAGGTCTTTGCCTAAAAAATAAATCAGAATTTTAACTTAGAAGATCACAGAATCAATAAGCTGTTAAAAAATAAGGTTTAGATCTGCAGTCAGGCATAAGTGAAAATTACCTCAGTTGTTTTTTCACTCTACTTTATCATTGACTTTACATATCCAAGATACATGTTGCCATGTTAGCAGCTGTTGCACATTCATGTGTGTTGTAAAAACTTTAAGATATGAAGTGTGAATAAATGTGTTTTGAACAGTAAAATTGAAACCAAGATCCCTTTCTTCCATTTTTCATTACACCACCATGGTAAAAAAAAAAAAAAAAAATGCTCCTCAATCTATGACAGGGTTTGTTTTCTAGCTGGCTGTGGGCAGAAGCACAGAGCCCGATAGAGTTTTCAGAATAATCCAGGTACAAAGGTGTTTCCACTCAGCTTTGCAACCTAAAGCTAGTCTGAGGTATTCTTTACCTGGGGGAGTTTATTGTTCTCTCAGTACAAGAATTCAATCCCTGTCAGGCTTTCAGTGTTCCTCTGAAGGAAACACAGAAGCGCACGCATGTGCACACACACATGGGTCTTTTCACTCTCTCTCTGGGTCTTAATGTCATGCCTTTGTCATTATGTCTGAAGTTACATAAAATTCCTCACTCGGGTGGTTGAGAACAAAAGGGGTTGGAAGAAGGCAAGGGTTTTGTGGAGATCTTTAGAGAGGGCCCTCAGGAGACTGAATTTCCTCAACTGGGCCTGAGAGATGGATGTTGGGTCATTTCTTCACATCTGCTCAGGGAAGCAAGAGGACCTTCAAAGAGACCTCTACCTGGAGAATCAAATCTTTTGCACCCCCAAAAGGGATTTAGCTGTGCTTTGTCTTGGGGCTGGGAGCAAGGGGAGGAGTACATCTTCCCCTCCCCCACCAGCTGGAGCTCCTAGTATTCCCCCATTGAGACGTCATCAGCAGCCACTGTTTGGTCTACTTCTTGTTTCCCTGGGAGACACTACAGGCCTCTCCAATAGCCTCAGGGTGAAGCCAGAGAGTCCTTTCCCTTGGCCAGCCCTCGCCTCAGGAAGGTACCCCTTCCCTTAGCTCCCAAGGGCCCAATTTCCCCCCAGATTCTCTTGAGAAAAGAGAGCAAAGACGGCCTCATGAATGAAGCTGGAGAGGGCACCTCCACAGAGATGGCCGCTTCAATCTCTCCCCAAGCCGCACAGAAACAACTCATATCACTGGGAAGCGGAGATCCTCCAGGGGCCCTAGTCACCGGCACCCTCAGCAGGGACCCGATCACTAAGGCCGCTGTGGCAGGGGGCACCGAGGGAAAGGCTCCCAAGAAAGTCATCGCCAAGAGGGTGCGAGGCTCAGTCAAGTGGTTTAATGTGAAGAATGGGTATGGCTTCATCAGCAGGCATGATACTCAGGAAGATGTGTTTGTTCACCAAACTGCCATCACCCGGAACAATCCTCACAAGTATCAACGCAGCGTGGGCGATGGAGAGACGGTTGAGTTCGATGTAGTGCAAGGTGAGCGGGGCACCAAGGCGGCTAACGTTACTGGACCCGCGGGCGCTCCAGTGGAGGGCAGCCGCTATGCAGCTAACCGTCCCCGCTTCCGCCCAGGCTGCTACATTAATCACCGGGAGCCACCACCGGGAAGATCCCAGGATGCCAAGGACCATCTGGATGAAGGCGAGGACAGCTGCGCGGGCTTCACCGCATGCTTCACAGTAGCCCAGGCCCCGCGGCGCTATCTTCCCAGTCGACCTCAAGATCGATCATTGTGGTGTTTCCCACCCTTCCGCAGGCCGCAGGTCCTGGCCCTCCGTCCATCACTCCTCCCTCGTCCCCACGGCCCGTGGGCCTCTCACCTGGCCTGGTCAGTACCAGCCTCAAAGCCTGAGGTCACATCAAGGAGGGGGCTGGGCCCCAGCTACTTGCTGAGTCGACCCAGGGGCAGAGGAATGCCTCAGGGGCCAGGAACCTCACCGGTCATTTCTGAGGACCTGGAGGCAGAAAATAAGGAAAGCAGGCGCAAAACAGGTGGCCCTCAGCAGAGGCCACCACCACGCTATGGATCCCAGCGTCCCAACAACCCGATCCGTCATCCCCAGAAGGCACACGGCACTGAGGGCCAAGACCTTCAGGAGAAAGAGGGTAAGAACCCTGGGATGGGTCCAGCTGAAACTCCTGTTTGTGCTATTGTGGATAAGAAGAGCAGCGTTGCTGAGAAGGAGGACCCTGACGTCCCAGATGCCTCCCCTGCAGCCCAGGCCGAGTAGCGGCTTGGATCTCTCTTCAGGGACTACCTGGCCTGTGCTGCAGGTGAAGTCCCTTTGAGGAGATGATGATGCCCTTTGGTGTGACCTAGTCTCCAAAGGGCACGTTAGAAAAATAGACATTCAATATTGGACTTGCCATGAGAAAAATACATGACCCTTTACCCAAGATTTGAGGATTAATCTACAAGATCTGTGTATTTCTAAATACCATCTTAGCAGCATCTGTCTCCAAAGTTTCAGTATACATGCTAGCACCCAACTCTGAACATATAATTTCTGATGGCCAGGACCACAGTTAGTATTCTGAATTCCCTGTTGAATTAGTTGAACTCTTTAGAAAATGGCTTTCATTTTAAATTGAACAGCATGAAAATAATTATAAAATATTAAAGACTATCTGACAAGTGGTCAATTTCTCAATAAAGCATTTCATCTTGCTTTCAACTGTTATCAATGTTGTCTGATTTTTCTTAAAGCGGGCCACCTCATTATTACATAATTGTATGGAGAAGACTGTAGTTTGTAATTTCCTTTTGCTTCTCTTGCAGAAACAATTTTAGCAAAAACAAAACAAAACTGACAGGGGCTGGGGTTGTGGCTCAGTGGTAGAAAGTTAGCCTAGCAAGGGCGAGGCCTTGGGTTTGATCCTTAGCACCACATAAAAATAAAGTAATGAGTGGTATTGTATCTAACTACAACTAAAAATAAATATGAAAAAACCCTGAAAGAACAGGTTTACCATTATTAAATCATGAATTTTAAATTAATTTGGCATAGCTATTGAATTCCTCTGGATATTTTAAAATATTAGCACAGTTCAGGGAAAAGAAATCACTTGATCACTTATCATCATCATTTTCCTGCTCCTCCCTTGCCCCACAATTTGAGCACTAAGTGTGAAACAAAACAGCTCTGTGATTAAAGGCAGTCCCAAGTACCCACACTTACTACTTTCAGACCACTATTAGAAAAAGAAAAGAAGGCAAGTGAACAAAACAACAGTACATGTCAAAAATGGGCCCTCGGGAAACAGATAATACTGACTTTTATTTTTCCTTTTAAGTGATTTTATCTCATACCATTTCAGTATCAAAAGTGGTCACAGCAGCAGTCATAACTTTTATTGTGCCTAACATGCAGACCTGAAGAAAAACATCTAGTCCAGAGTTTCCATCTCTGCTCCCTGGTGGGGCTTCATCCAGCTGGCTTTTTTAGTACCCTTGAGAGGCTGAGCGGGTGAAGGTCAGAGCACCTTCAGGGGTAATAGAGACGTTCCAACTGGGAAATGGCACACCGTTCCTGGCTTTCATTTGGACAGGTGGTGGTGCTGGTGGGCAGCAGGCAGGGCCCAGGTTTGACATGGAGTAGGGGAAGGCTGTTAGTAAGTTTGAAAACAACAACAACAACAACAAAACTATAAAATTTTATTTTTCAGGTGAATGACTTTGGAATATCAGTAGAAAAATCAAAATATGTTTGTTGTTTAGATGTTGAGGCAGTTTCACACCACATTGCATTTTGGAGAATGAGTACTGAATCATTAATTGTGGGTAAATATCCTCAAGCCATTTGAGTACAAACTGTGAGATTACTCATTCAACAAATATCTGACCACTTCCTTGTGCCAGGATCTATGAAAGTCACTGGTGGGGGTGGTTGCATCATGCTGAAGAAGATGACCCCTTCTCCCAAAGGTGTCTGCAGTTGAGCAGAAAGTGAGAGAAAACAGGAAGTGGTTGCTCAATGTTATGAGTATACTAGTAGAATTATCGGGGAACATGAAAGTTAATGCAGGCAACCCAAATATTGGCAGAGTTGTTCCACAATAATGAAATCACCTTGGACAAAAGCTTAGCTACTCAGATACCTGAATTTAAATTTACATCTAGTAATCATCACAAAATATTCAGGATTTTGTACAACATCCCAGACCGAGCTCAGACTTTCCGTTTCACAAGTGACCATTCTGGGCATCTTGGGCTGGTTTCTTGAGCAGTGTTTTACTGGACCTCTTGCTTGTTAATGGAAGGATTTTCCCCTTTGTTGCTCTTCTCAGTTTGCCACAGGCCCCAACCCCTCTCCTAGGAAGTGACCTATTATCTCAATTAAGGGTCAAGTTGTTGTTGCCAACTGTGGAATAGAGCCACCTAACTTTAAAAACACAGAGGTGGACCCCACGGTTTGGTCAAATAACAATACAGTGGGAAGAGCACAACTGCAACCCCTGTTGAAATCCATCTCAAGAATTCTTCCAAATTTTCTTACCAACAATAGTGTCCCTGAAAGTCTAAAGCTAGAAAGGGAGTTTAAAATGATTGAACTTTTGGTAGAATGCTTTAGCCCTTATAATTCTCCTATATTTGGGATCCCATAGGGCCTCCATAAATTGAGGTTAGTTTAGCATCTTCATATAATCATTAATGCAATGGTTCCTCTAAACTCTGTGGTTCCAAATCCATATGCTCCCCCAACGCAGATCCCTGAGGCAGCTGCTTATCATAATGTCCTGAACTTAACGAATGCATTTTTTTTCTGTATTCTTCTGCATCCAAGGAACCAGCCACTATTTACCTATGAGATTTATATCTCTAAGGGTAGACAGGTTGCTTGGACAGTCCTTCCCCAAGGGATTCATTGAGAGCCCTCATCTGTTGGGAATATTGGTACAGGACCTCATGGGTTGTTAAACAGTGTTTAAACAAGTAAAACTGTATTATTTCAATATGTAGTGGCCTTCTCTTATGTAGAACTTCAAAAATTTTATCCTTGAAGGGACTGGCTCTCTTCCCAATTTCCTGGCTAACGAGGGATATAAAGTATCCTAAAAGAAGGCTCAAATGTGCCTACCCCAGGTTACCTACTTGGGAATAATAGTGGAATGCGAAACTCAAAATTGTGGCCCAGAAAATATTCCACCCATACACGCATGTCCCTTTCGTCAGACAGTCAAACTCAGCACTTTTCAGGGAACTGGCTACTGTAGCATTTGGATCCCTGGATATGCTGAAAGTGTATAACCCTATTATGAATGCTTTTAGGAAGCATGGGGACTTTCACAGGCCAATTCTTAACTAGATTCCAGAGGCAAGAAAAGACCTTCAATACATTACAAATATAACTCACCAGGCACCTGCTTTGAGTCTACCTACTCAGGAAATCTTTCAATTATATGCAACAGAAAATAAGGGAGTGGTGCTGAAAATAGTTACTCAATTGTTGGGGGGCACTCCTCAGTCTGTAGGTTACCTATGTAAAGATTTGGACAAAGTCACCAAGGGCTGGCCTCGAATGTATTAGAGCTGTGATTGCACAGGGACTCCGTCCCTGAGGCACACAAACTTACTCTGGGAGGGTTTCTGACTGTACTTACCTCCCACAACATAGCAAAAATCCTAATTTCTATAAGTAGTCTTTGGTTAATAGATAGCCATATACACAAACATCAGGACCTTTTGTTGGAAGGAACTGAAATTTCCTTAAAGAATTATCAGATTCTCTTTTATTGGAAATTTATGCTGCCAGATGTTATTTATCTGATCATGGTATAGATAAGCCTGATCTTACCCTGTACACCAATGGGAATGCATCAGTGATTGATGGAATTGAGTGGTCAGGATACTCAGTGGTAACAGATTTTTAGGTTCTTGAATAAGAAACACTTTTCACCAATACCAGCACCACCTGGTGAAACTAGTTTCTCCCACCTAGAACTGGAACTTTTTAATAAAGGATTCAACATAAATACTGATTCCAAGTATATCTTTCATATACATCATGTTCATGCACCTATCTGGAAGGAACAAGGATTATTCACTACTGCTACTACTCCTGTTAAAAACACCAGGAAGATTCTTTATCTCCCAGAAGCAATTTCCCTGCCATCCCGTGAAGCAGTTATCTATGTTCTTAGACATCAGAAGGGAGAGAACACAATAGATAAAGGAAATAAGAAAATAAGTTGCTCTGCTCCTATGGGGGGAAAATGTCTTCCAAAAGCCATCAACATTTGACAGAGGAGACTCAACAGGCTGTTAATACAGGATACCCACTAGATCATACAGAATGGTGGGTTTCTCCCAAGGGTATCCTATTACTTATTCATTCATCACAATGGAAATTTTTAAAGTTGTTCCATCACCTTTACCACTTGTGAAGAGATAATGGTCTTAGCTTAATAAAAAAATATTTTCTTTACTTTATTGATTGTTTCCTTTGCTGACAAGAAACTTTTTAGTTTAAATATATCCTATTTAATAATTCTTCATTTATTTCTTGCACTTTAGGAATCTGCTTAATGAAGTCAGGACTGAATTTGACATGATGATGGTTTGGACCTAGGTTTTCTTCTATTAGGCTCAGGGTCTCTGGGATAATTCCTAGGTCCTTGATCCCCTTTGAATTGAGCTTTGTAGATGGTGAGAGATATGAGTTTATTTTAATTTTGCTGCATATATATTTCCAGTTTTCCCAGAACCATTTTTTGAAGAGGTTATCTTTTCTCTAATGTATGTTTTTGGGACCTTTCTCTAATATGACATAACTGTATTCTTGTGGGTTTGTTTCTGGGTCTTCTAATTTGTACAATTGGTCTACATGTCTATATTGGTGCCAATACCATGCCATTTTGTTTACTATATCTCTGTAATATATTTTAATATCTGGTATTGTGATGCCTCCTGCTTCACTCTTCTTGCTAAGGATTCCTTTGATTACTCTGGGTTTCTTATTTTTTTTCCAAATGAGTGTCATAATTGCTTTTTCTATTTCTATGAGGAATGTTGTTGGGATTTTAATTGTAATTGCATTAAGTCTGTATAACACTTCTGGTAATATGGCCATTTTGACAATATTAATTCTTCCTATCTAAGAACATGGGAAATCTTTCCATCTTCTAAGGTCTTCTTCATTGTACAGGTCTTTTAACATTTTTTGTTAGATTGATTCCCAAGTATTTTTTAGGCTATTGTTAATGGGGTACTTTTCCTAATTTCTCTTTCTGAGGGTTCATTACTGATGTATAAAAATAAATTTGATTTATGTGCATTGATATGATATCCTGCTACTTTGATAAATTTATTTATTAATTCTAGAAGTCTTCTTGTAGAGTTTTTGAATCTTCTATGTATAGAATCATGTCATCAACAAATAGTGATAGTTTGAGTTCTTCTTCAAAATAAAAACCCAATCAGTAAATGGGCTAAAGAACTTAAACACGTCTTAGAAGACAATATACAATTGATCAACAAATAAATGAAAAAAAAGTCCAATTTCTCTCATAATTAGAGAAATGCAAATAAAAACTACTTTATTATTTCATCTCACTACAGTCAGAATGGCAATTATCAAGAATACAAGCAATAATAAGTGTTGGTGAGAATGTGGAGAAAAAGGTACACTCATACATTGATGGTGGCACTACAAATTGGTGCAGCCACTATCAAAGCAATATGAAGATTCCTTAGAAAATTTGGAATAGAACCACCATTTGACCCAGCTATCCCACTTCTTGGTCGATACCCAAAGGACTTAAAATCAGCATACTATAACGACACAGCCATATCAATGTTCATAGTAGCTCAATTCAAAATAGCTACACTTTGGAACCAACCTAGATGCCTTTAAGCACATGATCGGATAAGGAAACTGTTGTACATATACACAATGAAATATTACCCATCAATAAAGGAGAATAAAACTATGGCATTTGCAGATAAATGGATGGAGTTAGGGAATATCATGCTATGTGAATTAAGCCAATCCCCACAAAACAAAGGCTGAATGTTCTCTCTGATAAGTAGATGCTGATCAATATGGGGAGGACATGGGGAAAATGGGGGAACTTTGGTTGGGCAATGCTGCAGTCTGGCTGGGCAAACTAACCGGGGGGTGACGAGGAACTTGTGAAGGTTGATACAGCAGGAGCGGAAGCCGCTTTATTGTAGGATAGCAAGGGTATATATACATAACTGAATACACAGCTTAACTTAATTAACATAAACTAGATACAGAAGTCAACCAATAAGGAATCCTCATCCTCTTAATTATACACAGCTTAACTTAATTGACATAATCTAGACACAGCAGTCAGTCATTAAGGAATCTCTATCATCTTAATGGCTCACTGGTGTTACTTCTCAAACCACTCCCTCTGGCAAAATGCCAGGCGCCATCTTGACTTGTTTACAGACCCTAACACGGCAAAAGAGAGGGAGGAAAGGGGAAGCACCATGGAGGCAGGAATGATGGTGGCGTAAGATGAACATTATTTACCCTAGGTACATGTTGCACATGTGGTGCAACTCTACATTGTGTACAACCAGATAAATGAAAAGTTGTGCAATATTTGTGTATAATGAAACAAAATGCATTATTCTATCATAAATAACTCATTTGGACAAATAAAAAAGAAAAAAAATGTTTCAAGAAAAGGCTTGAAAGGAGAAGTCCAACAGATCATCCAAAGTTGTGAAATCTACCAGTAGGTTAATCCTTCTATTAAATGTCTTCACATTCCCAGACACCAAATGATGGGTTGCTATCTGGAGACAAACTGACCAATTTTGCCCATATGCCTGGGGTCCAAATTCAAAATATTTACTAGTTCTGGTAGATATATTCACTGTGTGGATAGAAGCTTTTCCTTGTAAAACTAAAAAGCCTTGAAATGATGTAAAAGTTCTCCTTCAGGAAAGTATTTCTTGGTTAAGTATCTCTCAGACTTCAGAAAACAATAGACCAATTTTTAAGGCAGAAATAACAGAAAAATTCTCTCTTTCATTAGAAATAAAGTTTCATCTTTATTGCTCATGCAGACCTCAGTCCTTGGAGAAAGTAGAAAAGACTAATGAACTTCTCAAAAGCCATTTAACTAAACTACTCCAGGAGACCCAGGTCCTGTGGGTTAAATTTACACCATTGGTTCTAATATGTCTTAGAAATACCTCTGGCTGACAGGGTCTAACTCCATTTGAGTCCCTGTATGAAAGGCCATTTTCATCTAGCAATTTACTTTTGTATTTTCAGACCTTTAAATTAGTATCCCATGTAACTCATTAGGACGAGTTTCAACAGATTCTTATGGATATCCAACAAAAATATACTGAAGGAGATCATCAAGGGCCCCTTCTCGTCTCTCCAGGGGATTTTGTCATAGTAAAAACTCTAGACCAAATAAGGGACTACTGAATATCAAGTGAGAGGGGGGTCCTTACTATGTAATAATGCCACCTCTTTAGCTACCTATGTAGCAGGACAAGACTCTTGGATACACTTTAACTGTCTTAAGGCCTGGAGACTCCATATTGAGTCCACCACAAATGAATCTCTTAAAGAACACTACACATGTGAACCAACAGAAGATCTGAAGTAACTATTTAAAAGTGCTAAGTGACATGTTTGATTTTATCAGTCTTTTGATTACAATTTCAATGACTTTACTACTTGCTGTTGTGTTAATGGTAACAATTCCACAAGACTGGGGTCCTAAACATGGGCTATTCTTAACTGCTACCTAATTAATCATAGACACCCAGTTGTGTGTATTTATATTCATGTATACTTAAGTCTATTTCCAGAAAAAAAAACCTAATTATGACCATGAGCAGAAAACAGAAATATCTTATAGGGAACTTTATCCTGAAAACCTGGACTCTGGTATACACCTGAACTCAAAAAATGCCTTTAACTCCATCCCATACTATGCACATCTCACTTGCTAAGACTAAAATACAAAGACACAGGGATAAGATAACTTTACATATAATAGTAACAAAAAATGTGTCCTCCCTAATTTGAATTTTCCTATTTTAATTCAATGTAATCAGAAAAAAATAACTTGATATGATACTGTGCTTTGTGGAGCTGGAAGTGGTTTGCGTATAGTAAATTCAGTTGACCTTGAGAACTTGGCCAGTAGAGTGCACAGTGCTAGACAAGAGGTAAAAGCTTTAACAACTAATGCCCAATGGCTGCCCACAACAATCCTGCCTCAGCAAGATACTGTTAACATGGATAAGCAATTCCTGACCTTATTCAATAAATCTACTCTTGATTATTTGAATATAGACACTAATATGAATATGTTGTGTAACTGGACTCTATGCTCCCTAAAAATATGGATACTTCAATATAGAAAAAAGTGCAATGACTGGTAATTGCTGGAAATGATGTCACTTTTAGAGAATTAATTTGCTACTGATATCCCTATAATTGATTAGATCGCTTTATGGCCACTTAATACACAATGTTCTGATCTGTTTTATACTTGGACTATACAGCATTATTAAAACCAATCAATATATGTTTAATGTAATTTTCATATTTTTCTTGCTTCGTTTAATCAGTACTCATGTGTATTAAAATAAATGTAACCTATTCCTCATCTTAATGATTGAGTAGGCAGATGGAGTCCTGTATGCTTAACCATTTCTCTAGTTTATGTGACCTCACTCTGTACACTGTGCATAACTTTTCTGTATGCTGTGAAGTATCTGCTCAACATGTTGGCTTTCCACGTAATAATCAATCTGATATAAACATTCTCATTCAAGTTGCTCTTTTGCTGAGTTTATCATATACCTAGAGATTTTCCGTTCATAGGGTGATAGTGGATGATATTACTATAATATGGGCCCTCAAACCATTATCTTTACTCCACACGTATATAACTTTACAACCCTTAATATATGCCATTGATCACAATACTGTAGTTAAAGATTCATTGACACATAATCAACATCAAATAAATCAATACAAAATCTATTCATAATTTGCAGTTAACAGACTAATTGATGTTCCATATATAACAACTATTGATACCAATCATCACTGTAATTATTGTCTGTTTGTTTCTCCATATGTACAATGATATTTTTCTGTTATGTTTAATAAAAAATAATATTTGCTTTAGTGCTAACCTTACTTTGTTGTTGCAATATCTAACTGTATGGTAAGATTGAAAGAATGACTATACAGATGAAGCCCTGCATAAATGAGTTTGCCAGTTTTTCCAAGTGCCTTGGGATCTTCATGTAAATACCTCTTCACCTTGATCTCTGCTCAGGAGGACACCTAAACTCAAGCTTACAACACCTCTTTTTAAGCTGAAATAGTCAGATGGGTCATCATCCAAACTCCTAAGAGTATTCCAAGTATCCTCTGAGAGGAGGCATTGAGGAAGATTTAGAACTGTATAGGCGGTCAGGTAAGATGGCAAAAGAGGAAAGTACAGACAGGGGCAGGTCCAGATAGTAAGGGCACAAAGAGTATCCCCCAATAAGGTCAACTTCCTGGCTGATGAAAGTGCTTATGGACATGAAGGGGACCCAATCACGTAGATACTTCCATTATTATGGACACAAGTGGGGGATCCAACAGTAAGACTAAAATAGATATTTGGACATAGGGAGTACCAATAAGTGATAATAAGGAAAGCATGGAGAGGGGAGGAGATAGAAAAGGGATGAAAACCCAAAGTCCATAAAAATTACAAGTAAGTACTTCCTAGGGCCCCTTCTCTTTGAAGAAATGTGTTATTTTGTAACTTTTTTTCTTGCAATAAACCCACTGCTTTCTTGTTCCTTTTGTGTCCAGTCTTTCGATTCTTTGCTGAGTAGAAACAATGCACCCAAGACCCCTAGATAGTAAGATTTATCTAAGAGCTCAGATTACCAATTTCTAACAAAAATATCTTTCCCTCTTCTCAACTCTGTAGAATCAGTTTGCAAGTGCAGAATTTCTGTTTCAGTTCATTCCTGGGAAGCCCCTATGACATTTTAGCTTCCTTTGATCCACCTTGATAATTTCCCCCAAAGAAGTAAACATTTTCCTGCTTTAACAATACACAATATCTTCTGAGTAGAACTTACAGCACCTAAGTGGCACAGAAACTTGGTCCTCCTGAGTATAGGAGAGATAACACATAGATGAATCCCAAGAATGATGAACTTCAGAGTGTTAGAAATTCTGAGGTGCCACAAGAAATTAAACATGTGTTCAAAGGTGGGTGTGCAAGGCAAACTTTACTTCTGCCAGAAGGGAGTGCTACCTAACCTGTCTAGCATAACACACCTAGTTGGTCAGTCTGTCTATTCTTATCCATAAAACAGTCTTACACTTTACCCAGAGTCGAGGAGTTCAGGGTTACAATTGATGTGATTAGATAATTTTACAATTGTGATGAGCAAAGTGCAGAGCTATAATTAAAATGGCTTCAGTTGAATCCAATGAGGGTCTAAATATTATATTCTGAAAGTGGACCACCTAACTTTGTATCTCACAAGAGGAAATATCTGCACCAGATCATGGAAGCAATATTACCATTTTAACTTGGGTGAGATTATTTCTCATTGTAGTTTTGATTTGTATTTTATGGATTGTTAATGACACTGAATATTTTTTTTCATATATGTTTAAGTCAATTGAATATCTTCTTTTAACCATCTCTTCATTTGACCATTTGATCATTTTAAATTGGATTGCTCATATTTTCTTTGTTTTGAAGATTTTTTTCAGTTTTTTAAAATATATTCTGGACACTATCTTCTTGTCAGATGCATAGTGTAATCATTTTATTTTATTTTGATAAATTCTCTTTGTCAATTTTTACTTCTGTTTCCTGTTCTTTGGAGTCCTGTGCAGAAAATCATTGTTTGTAAAAATATATTGAAGTACTTCTGCTAGTAGTTTCAGGGTCTCATGTTTCACATTAGATTCTATGATCCATTATGAATTGATTTTTGGACCATATGAGAGAGTTTCAGGCTCAATCTTCTGCATGTGAATATCCAGTTCAATTAGAACTATTGGTGGAAAAGGTAGTCCTTACTCAACATAGTATTTTGTCACCTTTATTGAGGATCAGATGACTGTAGATATTTAGTTTACTTTGAGTTCTCTATTCTGTTCCATGTCCTCTCTTTTATGTCAACACCATGCTGCTTTTGTTCCTATGGCTCTGTAATATTTCTGGAAGTCAGATATTGTGATGCTGCCAACTTTGCTGTTTTTTGGTCAACATATGTTGAACATTCAAATCTTTTTTGCCTTCATTTAAAATTTTGGGTTGTTATTTTCTAGTTTTGTGAAAGATTACATTGGTAGTTTGATGATGTTTCCTTTGTGTATGTTGAGTTTTTCTTTTTTTCTAGTATGGACATTTGAACAATATTGATTCTTCAATGAGAATACAAGAGGTATTTACACATTTTAATATTTTCTTCAAGATCTTTCACCATCAGTATTTGGTAATTTTCATCAATAGAGGTTTTTACTTCTATAGTTTAGGCTGTTTCTATTTTTTTTTGTGTGTGTGTCTTTCTGTGTTTGTGTGTATAAGACTAATGTAAGTGGAGGTAATTTCATGATATCTTTCACTGAAAATTTATTTTTAATGTATAGAGAATTGACTGATTTTATAGCTGCTACTTTATTGAATTCATGAGTCTTTAGGTTATTCCATGTATGGAATCATGTCATCTATTAACAGGGTTAATTTGACTTCATCATTTCCTATTTGTATGCCTTGTATTTATTTTCCAGGCCAAAATTTCTAGTAGTATACTGAATAAGAGTTGTGAGAGTGAACATTGTTCTCATCTTCCTGATCTTGGAGGAAATACTTCCAAATTTTCCTCATTCAGTTACTTGGCTGTCTTTGCAATATATGCTTTTTATTATGTTGATTTATCACCCATCCTTTTGTACTTTGTTCAGAGATTTTTATTGCAAATGGATTTTGAATATTTTTTCAAATTCTTCTGCTGCACTTATTGACGTGATCATGATTTTTGTACTTATTTCTTCTTATATGGTGTATTATATTTACTGAAGTTCATGTGCTGATTTGAATCTTTGAATGAAGTCAGTGGTGATCTTTTTGATCTGCTGTTGACTTACATTTAGTAGTAGTACTTTAGGATTCTTTTCATTTATGTTAATCAAAGATATTGGTCTATAATTTATTATTTTTTTATTTTTCTATACCCAGGTCAGGTTTTTGTAGCTTTGCTCTAGCCTCAAAGAAGTAATTGTGGGTGTTCCCTAACATTAAATTGCATGAAATAGTTTTAGAAGCATTAATGGTACTTCTTGTTTAAAAGTTTAGTTAAATTCAACAGTGGAGCCATTTGGGAATGGGCATTCCTTTGTTGAGTGACATTATTACTGATTCAATCTCATTACATATTACTAGTTTGCCGCAGTCTGGCTGGGCACAATCAGAAGCCACTTGTCAAAAGAAACTAACTTTATTTTTAGAACCACACACCAAACAAACCAGCCTCTCGGGAAAAACCCTCAGAGCCTCAACTGCCACCACCGGCTTTCCACAAGCCTCTCTCTCCCCCCACAAGCTTCTCCCCACCTCCCACAATCCTCCTGCTCTTGAGGCCGATTGGCTGGGTCACGTGGGCAGAGCCAAAAAAGTCCCCCAATGAGCAGCTCCGTGGTCTGAAAGGGCAGGGAAACAGTCCAATGAGCATCACCGCAGAGGAGCCAATCAGCTAGATGTTGCTGGGGCCGAGGAGCCAATCAGCTAGATGTTGCTGGGGCCGCTGTGAGCCAATCATCAGCCGGCAGCTGGATTGCTGGCAGCTGGAAGTTTGCTGGGGCCCCTTCGGCTGTGGCTCTCAACACTGGTGGTGAGTAATATATAAAGAACAAAACCATAATCATCGCTCCGGAGGTTGGGAATTCCAAGACCCAATGCCCATGGAATTGATCATCTGGTAAGAGCTGCAACCTCTGAATGTGATCAATTCTGTATGGACACATGGGAGATGAACAGAACAGTTTTAAACTCCAAATGTCCCAACATTTAAGGCATCTTATATGCAACACCTGAATTGCAATGGCAGGCTAGATAGCTTTCCATTACTTCAACAACACTCCTGAGCTAATCCATTTTAAAGGAGAAAAAGTTTGTGTCAGACCTTGAAGTTCCTGCTAAGTGATCCTGATATTTTGGACTTATTGTGCAGTGAGAACATATGACAGAAGGATTTTGTTTATTTACTGTAAGTAGGGAAATAGAGAGAGCAAAAGGGTCTCCGTCCCATTATCCCAATCAAGGGCCTGCCCCCAATGACATAACTTTTTCTAACAATGTCCTACATTTTAATTTCCACTAACTTCAAAGTTTACCTAGGGGATTGACCAAAATTTTAAAGCATATGTCTTTTGGGGACATTTTCATTCCAAACTGATATTCTGCCCATGGCCCTCAAAGGCACATGTGCATCTGACAATGAAAATGTCATTCATACAATACACAAGAGTCTGCAAAGAACTACAAGCTTTCCTATGTTCAAAAGGCCAAGTGCAACATCTTCTCTGAGACCCAAGGCAAAGTCAGCTCTGATCCCCTATAAAAGTTGTTTACAAAACCCCAAAGTGACATATTTCCAACAAAAATTGCCAGAGGTTAAATGCTCATGCTAAATGAAATCAAGAGGCAAATATTAAGGAAAAATCAGACCAGAGTGAGACCAAAACCCAGCAGGGCAAACATAAAATTCTACAGCTCCATAGCCAGCATCCACATCTTGTGGTAACATGATGTGAGCTGTAAAGCATTTGGCTGCTTCAAGCCTGCAGTCATGCTGGTTGCAGTCCACATGATCACTCTTTTGGTCTGGCTGTGACCACTGCCTGCAGCTTCCCTCAGCAGGAGTTCCATGCTCATGGAGTCTCAAATTTCCTGGGGTCTCCATCATACCTTTTAGCTTCACTTTGACAGATTCACAAATTGCCTTCTCAGGGGATACATTCAGGGATCCAAACCATAGCATATACTGTCTAGCCTCACCAGATTTTCTTTGAATTATCAGGGAAAGCCTCCATGCCACAATAACTCTGGCATACTGCATGTCTGCACACCCAGCATCAAAGAGGTGACATTGAGGTCTGCTGCCAGAATGAACTCTAATGGGGTTTACCTGTATCAAAACTGCAGTGTCCTCAGTTAGTTTGTGGCAGAACACGGAAAAATGAATCCTGAGGAAATTATTTCTAAGGCAGCCTGCTGTGACTTTGGCACCCACATGCTCTTTTTTCAAATAAAATTATTTGAAACAAATTAACACACCTTTGAGATACTTTTTTAAATTTGGGGGTTGTATTTTCTTTTATTTCATCTATCTTTTGTCTGTATTTTTATTGGTTCATTCTGGTTGTACATAACATTAGGATTCCTTGTAACATAGTCGCACATATGCACACACACACACACAAAAAAAAACAGTATAATTTGTCTAGTAGCATTTTCCAGTATTTCCCCTTTGCCCCGGCTCTTCCCTAGGCCTAGTCCTTTTCCTCTATTCTACCCATCTTTTGAGGAAGCTCCTCACTGCTTTCCATCATAATTATTCTAATGTACAGTCCTACCAACAGTGCAGAAGCATTCTTTTCCTCCACATCATATACAGCATGTACTTTTGTTTTACTCTTAATGACAGACATTCTAACAGGAGTGAGATGAAATTAGGTACAGCATTTACCTAATTGCTAACAATGTTGAATATTTTTACACAGGTTTCTTGGCCATTTCTCTTTTTATCTTTGAGAGGTGTCTCTTTGTTACTTTGCTCACTCATTAATTGGGTTACTTATTTATTGGGGTTAAAATTTTGATTTCTTTATGTATTCTGGATATTAAGCCTTTGTCAGAACAATAGCTAACAAAAGTTTCTCCCATTCTATGGGTTCATGTTTCATATTTGTAATTGTCTCCTTTCCTGTATAGAAGATTCATTTTTTTCATTATTTTGAGAAAACTATAATCAAATCACTATACATTGTATTTAATACAATTTTACCAATTGAAAAAAGTAAGTTTAATCTTTCCAGACCTGCGTAACTGTTAATTTTGGAAAATACCAACTCAACACAGTAAGCAGTGATACCTTTTCCAAGTTGGACCGCACAGCTAATGTTCCCAAAAATACAAATTTCATATATATATATATATATATATATATATATATATATATATACATACCGATAATAGCCGTATGTTATGTATCAATAGCAGCTACAGCTTAGAAAATGTTCCGTAGTCAGTTGAGCAAAATTGTACAGAAACTACAGCACACTGCATTAAAAAATGAAAGGAAAAAAAAAGCAAAACAAAACCCAATAAAACAGCAAATTTATTCTACTGTTGTGATACCTAGCACCAATTTTTTATATTCTCAATCACACCTTGGAAAGAAAACATCTAGAGTAACATTCTTGAAAATGTATCTGATAAAGCATGATCACTACTGCATATCATGAAGCATGAGCAAGAATATTTACATTCATAGTGTATGATACAGTACAGTTCTACATCTTTAATACCAGAGGATCAAATTTAAAAGGCATTATTTGATATTTGATTCTACTTTTCCAGCATAGGGGCCAAAGGATGGGGTGACACAACTCTGTGAAGAAATTCCTTATGATTTCCTTTAGCTGGAGGCACAATTCCAAATACTCACTCTCTTTGTGAACATCAATTTGTGAAAACAGTTTTTTTAAATTTTTTAAATATTTTTAGTTGTACATGGACATAATACCTTATTTTATTTATTTATTTATTTTTATGTGGTGTTGAGGATTGACCCCAGTGCCTCACATATGCTAGACAAGAGCTCTACCACTAAGCTATAAAGCCAGGAAAAAATCAAAATACAAAAAGCAAAACAAAACAATTATAGGATTCATAATTTGAGGTAAGCAAGAGTCACCCTAACTAGTAATCAATCAAATCTGTCATGTTTTAATGGTGAGCACTTCATGGAAGAAAGGAGATGTCATGTAGCACTTTGAAGCTTCAAACCAAAGCCAAAACAACTTTCTTTTTTTATTTTGATGCCATCCCATTTGGCATTATTTGGCATTATTTCCTGAGCTTTAAGGTTTTTCTGACAATGTTGTTATCTGTGCCTTATGTTGGAGTGTGCACACTATGTTTCTCTTCTGAGAGTTTCTGATTTTGTCATCTAATGACTCGGTCTTTGATCCATTTTTATTTAATTTTTGTACATGGTGAGAGGTAAGGACCTATTCTATATAAGTGTCTGATCCTTCTACATGAAGATAACCTCTAATCCTGCTACAATTTTTTTTAAATAAGGATGTCTTTTCTCCACTGTATGTTTTTGGAAATTTCATCAAGGATCAGATGACAGTATCTGTGTGGGTTTGTTTCTGTGTCTTTTATTCTGTACCATTGGTCTATATGTCTGCTTTTAAGGCACTACCATGTTGTTTTTGTTACTTTAGCTCTGTATTATAACTTGAGGTCAGGAATAGTGATTTTCCAGCATTACCTTCTGGGTTTAAAATTGTCTTTTGCTATTCTGGTTCATTTATGCTTCCAAATTAATTTTAGGACTGTTTAATTTGTTCTATTTCTATGAAGAATTTCATTGTTATTATGATAGGAATTGCCCTGAATCTGTATATTGCATGACCAATTTAACAGTGTGAATTCTGCCTATCCAAGAACATGGAAGGTGTTTCCATCTTCTTGTGTCTTCCTCAATTTCTTTTTACACCTTCTATGGTTTTCGTTGTATAGGTCTTTCGCCTCCATGTTTAGATTTATTCCCAGATATTTTTGAGATTACTGTGAATGGGATTGTCTTACTGATTTCTCCTTCAGCAGATTCATTTTTGGTATATAGGAAAGATTGATCTTTGTTTGTTAATGTAACATGCTAGTTGTTTTGCATTTATTTTCTTATTTTTGCTTTTTTATATACATGATTTAGAATGCATTTTCACTATAATATATAATTAGAATCCAAATATTTTGGTTGCATATGGTGTGGAGTTTCACTGGTCATGTTTTTAGATAAGAATATAGGAAAGTTTTGTCTGTTTCATTCTATTGTCTTTTCTAATCCCATCCCTCCTCCCTTCCCTTCATTCCCCTTGGTCTAATCCAATGAAATTATATTCTTCCCTCCACTTTGCTGAATTTATTTGTTAGGTCTAACCATCTTCTGGTGGAGTATCTTGCTTCTTCTATTTATAGGATCATATTATCTACAGTGACAATATGACTCCTTCTTTTCCTCCAGTTATCACAATAGAATGAAACAGACAAAACTTTCCTATGTTCTTATCTAAAAACATGACCAGTGAAACTCCACACCATATGCATAATTTCTCAGGCTATAGTTTCTATACTATATTGAATATAAGAAGTGAGAGTGGGCATCCTTGTTCCAGATTTTAAAGGAAATGCTTCCAGTTTTTACCTATTCAATATGATTTTGGCTTTTGGTATGCCATGCATTTTCTTTATCATGTTGTTGTAGGTTTCTTCTGTCCTATGATCCTTCATTGTTTTTATAATGAATCAGTGCTGAATTTTGCTGAAGGCTGTCTTTGCATCTATTGAGATGAACAAGTGATTTTGTCCTTAGTTCTATTTCTATAATGAATTATATTTACTGACATGTTAACCATCCTTGCATATCTGGAATAAAATCAATTTGGTCAAGATGTACAGTATTTTAATATGCTGTTGAGTATAGTTTGCTAATATTTTATTAAGGTATTTTGCATCTATGTTCATCATTCTCTGTGTTAGGCTTTTTAATTATAATGCATCATGGAAAAGTTCTTTCTCAGTTTGTTGATTTGGGGTCCTGAATACACCCTATATCTTGAGGTCTTACTCACTCTCAGGATTTGATGAATTTCTGTTATTATTTTCCTAAAGAGGTTATCAATTGCATTAGCCTATGTCTGACAGCTCTTTTCAATTCCAATGATTCTTAAATTCAGCATCTTAATGTTGTACCAGAGTCTTTGTATTTGTCATCATGGTTATTTTCTTTTTTTAGTACTGTCTGAATGTTCAAAACTGACACTTTGTCTTCCAGCTCTGCGATTCTGTCTTCAGCATGGTCTGTTTTATTAGAGAGACTTCAAGGTGAACATTTTATTTGATTTATTGTGTCTTTCATTTACATGATTTCTGTTTGTTCATTTTTCAGTAGCTCGATTTCCTTACTGAATTTCTCACCCGAATTATCTACTGACTTCCTTCATTCATTCAGTAGTTTTTCTATGCTCCCTGAGAAGCCATTGATAATTTAAAAATTAATCTTTTAAATTCTTTAACTGACATTTCATCATTCTGAAAATTTTGGGGGCCAGGGTAATGATGAATAATAAACTTTAGGAGGTATAATGTTACAGGTTTTTTTCCCTTTTTTGTATTCTTATATTTGGTTTATGCATCTATTGGGATGTATTTCTCTTCCATTCTTATATGTGGGCCATGTTATGGCAAGGACTTCTCTTGCCAAAGGGTCTCATATTGATATATATTGTGAAACTGCATAGGTTCATTCAAGCCTTTGTACTAATATCTCCGTTTTTGCCGTATAAGTAGGTGCCTATGGGTGGTACATGAAGACCTCCCTAGGGTTCTTGCTTGGTGTCTGGTCTATAGTTCAGGGGATTTTGGTCACTCTTATTATTTATACTAAAATATAGCATATATTTTGGTTAATTTGTGTGTGGAACAAGGTGCACTGTCTTTTGGTTTGCATTAATTCCACATAATAATCTGTACCCTGTGAACTTGTAGTGTCCCTTTAGACTCCCAGCACCACACAGTATAGGAAAATAACAGAAACCACTGAAACAAGAAATATACAGCATTAAAATAAGTACCTCACACCTACCAGGACACATGCAACCTAGTTACCCCAAAACAGTAATGAGGGCCAAATATTGTCAACAGCAAAAATAATAAATAACCCTGAACTAGATCTGGCATAAAAGTAAACAACAACTATCAACCATTTCATGTATTGTGCCACCAACTGCAGCACAATGAATGTTAGGGACAGTAGTTATTAAAACCAACTATTTCTGTTAGATGGTCAAAATACAGTTCAGAGGCTGGGGTTGTGGCTCACTGGTAGAGCATTGTCTGATATGTGTGAGGCACTGGGTTTGATGCTCATCACTACATACAAATAAATAAATAAATAAAATAAAGATATTTAAAGAACAGTACATTAGTAGAAAATAAAATGTGACAGGAAGGTAGAAGAAAATTTAGAATTTTCAAAATGTGAACCAAGAGAATGTAGAAGAGACATAGCAAGTGATGGTCATAAAGAAGGAGGAAAAAATAGAAAAAAATAAAACAAAAATGGGGACAGAGAGAGAGAACAAGAGGTTTGGGTTGTTATTGGAAAAAGGAGGGAGAGAAAAAGAAACAATAAAAACCAACAAACATAAAAAGGAAACAAAAATAAACCAAAACTCAAGGAAAATTAACTGTCTTAAAATATAGTAAAATTGAGAACAAAAAAATTGTGTTTATGTGTGTATTCATATAAATTGGCATATATATGTGCATATATAATTTTTAAATACAGGTATACATGCATATGTTTACATATGCATACATATAACCAATAAGCACAATAGGAATGATAAAAATAAAAAAAAATATTCTTAATATAAATTAATATATTTTTCCACTGAGAGTCAAAACAGTCAAAAAAGTTTATCAATGCTTATGCCCAATTTTCTTTTCCATGTCTTCTTGGGATATGTACTGAGAAAGAAAGCCCTGAGGGTTGTTAACCCCTTACACTTTTTGTGTTGCTCACCAAGCTGCAAGCTGAAATTGCCTAAATTTGAAGCTGGTTGAAATAGCTATCAGAATCCTTTCTCACAGTATATGGTAGGGTGGAATGGGAATAAATGTCAATTGGAGTTTTGTTTGAAAATACCAGTTCAATGCATGCCCAGGGTGGTGATGCTTTATAGTTCTGAGGGAAATCCAAATGACTAGGAATTATACGCAATCAGGCCTTAGCGAGTTTGTTGGATGTGGTGTGCTCTGGAAATATTAGATCAACATGTTCCTATGGCTGGGAAGATTCCAATCTCTGCTGGGTTCCTGAATCTCAGGAGATTCCCAAGAATTCTACTCACTGGCAGGGGATCCAACCCTTTGCTGGTCTTATACACTTCAATGTCCATGAGCACATCCTCCCTGGGCTTTAGTTACTGATTTTATTCATGGCCTTCTTTTCATTCCCCAGACACTTCCCTTGGTTTCATGAGCCTCCAGACTCAAAAGGAAAGCAAGTTGAACTCCTCTCCAATTTTCTGTTTTAAATTCCCCTAGATAAAATCTTCTCTGTGCCTGTTTCACTCATGTTCTTCTTGGTATCCTCTAGGCCATATGATAGATGCATGGAAGGACAGTATGATGATGAGATCTCCCAGGCTCCAACATTGGAAAGCTGCTTCATGACCTCCTCATCATGCCTCCTACTGCAGTTCTCTGCATGCCTGTTGTGAAATACAGAGCGTTTTTCAAACACCACTTTGCTGTGCAGCCTCTGCATTGGCTAAGGTCAAGTTGCTCTTCTGATCTACAGGTTTATCAATGCCAAATTTGTTCATTGTGCTTTTCTCTATGTTGCTCTTTCCTTTTGCAGTTTAACCCGTGCCACTGGTGCTGCCACAATCAAACCTGAATCAATGTACTCTTTCTTGTTCTTTGCTCAAAGAACTCTATTTTTTAATATCTAGGACTCTCCGAATATCCAATGTTGAATTGCAGTAATTCCTTATTTCACCCAACTCACTGAAAAACAGTAACCTTTGGCTTGACTCCCAAGCTGGGGAGCATCTTGAAATTCAGCCTTGCCCTAATCATCTTGAAACACCCATCATTTGTATAGCTTTGAGCTTACAATAAGAGATGGGGTATTGAAGATACCTGAGATACACCCAAGGCATCTTTCTTATTGTCACATTGACAACTATTTGGCTTTTGGGAAAGATGGGATCTCACTATATTGATGAGGCTTCCCTTTATTCCACAATCCTTCTGCCTCTGTCTCCCAAGAAGGCACTTACCACTATTTCCAACATGGCTTCAACGTAGTGGCCCTAATTTCATTAGTACTTGGCCCTTTCTTTGGAGCACCTTCACATATTTTCCTTTTCTATGCAAGCTTCAATTTTTAAAAAATATTTCCATTATACTCCCCTTTTGCTGCTGACTCTCAAAGTAAATTTGGCTAAATGCTGTCAGTAATACCCAGGCTGTTTCCTGAATGTTGTGCTTCCCTGATCTTATTCCGGCAGATAAGCTAGTCTGTAAATTGGGTGTCCCTCAAATTCTTAGGGCACAGATATAATGCCTTCAAATTCTCATCTAAGTATAACATGGATGGCATCTAGTCCAGTTCTCAATGGAGCCCTTATTTCTATCTCGTATTTCATGAGCATAAACCTAACTGTCTTCATTTCTATCAGTATTCTGATCTTCTGAGTTCTCATCAGAATTTCTCTTTCAGCTCTATTCACAGAACACTATCCTGCTTCTCCAGAAGTTTTCAAATTTCTCCCATAATCCAGTTCTAAAGCATTTACACATCAGCACAGATATCAACAGAGAAACAACCTAGGTAATATGTAACATTTTTCTGTTAGTCAACTTTCTACTACTGTGAAAAAATTTCTGAAGCATCAATTTTAAATGAGGAAACATTAATTTTTGTCTAAGGGTTTCTAAGGTTTCAGTTCATTTTGCCCTGCTACAATGAAATGACAGAATAGGTAATTTATTTAAAAGCACATGCATTTACTTATAGCAGAAGAGTGGACATTGTATTCCAAGATCATGGCTTTCACTTAAGATCATCCAGTAAGTGATGCATCCTGCAGAGGGGAAAAGTTTCTTTTCTCACATCACAGAGAAGTGAAACAGCAAGCTCAATTTTTCAGTCATCCTCAATGTTCCACCACTTAATAATATCACATTGGCAACACCTATACTCTGGATAGAACTGATAACAACCATAGAAGACATTCACAGAAAGGGAGACCATGTAGGATTGCCCTGGACATGTCAAAGTTACTTTCAATAGTCTGGTTTGTAATGAGAGAAGTGATTGTGCACTCTGCCAGAGTAAAAGACAAACAGAAAAAAATATGTAATATTTTGTAAATACAGAGTATTTCACAATACCAAAAATACCTGTAAATTTCATGAGTTTTTAAAAATAACAATACATATATATGATACATAACAAGAGCAATAACTAGAGAGTTCACTTATAGATTGTAGATTTGTACAGTTTTAGGGATGAATAATATACTGATATTATCTACTCTAAATATTACTGGAATATCTGCCCTCAGGTTAAAAAACTAAGACTAAAATATTTCTCCAAAAGCAACAATTCATTTTTATATAATCTTTCTTTCATCACCTCCTCACTTAGTTCTCATGATGTAAAATAAAATTTAAACCCTCTCACAAACAGAGGCTTGCCCACAGACATACAAAGTCAAATGCATACATACACATTTGTCATGCTATTAATGATTAACAACTATCTATGTGGAGAAAGGTGATAATTTATAGCATACACTTATTGATATTTCTGATCTTCTTCTTCTACCATAGCTATCAACATGATGCCACTGAATATGGAATTTTGGGAGAGGTGTGCTCAATCAAAATCACTTTTGCTTTTTCTCATAAGAAATATACCACAGATGAAAATAAGGAGTACTGAATAATAATAAAATTAATTAAAATTATGAGGAAAATATGAGTTTTGGGTGTTTAGTATATTTGATTTTAATAACATTTATTTAATTGAATGTTTATATAATTTTGAATTTAATATGGCATGTTTGTCAATTGGGTTACAAAACTTCTTAAAAATTTAGTGATTGATATATCAATACACCACAGTAAATCCCATATTTATGCATAACCACCAGGGCTGGGGATGTAGCTCAAGCAGTTACACGCTCATCTGGCATGTATGGGGCGCTGGGTTCAATCCTCAGCACCACATAAAAATAAAATAAAGATGTTGTGTTCACCAAAAACTAAAAAATAAATATTAAAAAATTCCCTCCCCCCCCCTCTCTCTTTAAAAGAAGTTGATTTTAAGTGATCAATTAATTAAGAAAACATATAAGAAATGAGTTAAGGGAGAACCTGCAGGATAAAAAAGAGCAGTTTAATAAAGTGACTGAGATTCTGAAAAAGAATCACATAGAACGAATGGAAATAAGGACACTTTTTCTGGTTGGCTTTAGAGCCTGTGCTTGTAGCTGGACTCCATATTTGATGCTGGCAGTCTAGAGTTTCTGGTGATTCTACTGCTGTGAGGATTGTGTGCTGCCAATGCTAAGAAAGAAGATAGATGCAGCAGCAGGCAGGTGTTGGCGATAGTGTCTCGGGTTACGATTTTTTAAATCATAATGAGAAACACCTCCCTAAACTCCCATAATTGATTAGGGGATAGGCCCTATACTGCCCCCACAACCTTGGAAAAAATCCCGGAAAGTTGACTAGTATTAAGTGTGAGTAAAGTTTGATTTAGTTTTGTCATGGATAGTCTTTGGCAAGATTTAGTCTAGAAACTATGTAGTATTTACCATATGAGAATCAAAATTTCTTTGTTACTGGGTTGGTTTAAAAATTTAGAAAACTCATTTCTATACATTATTTTTTAATTCTTAAATGGTAAATATATCATAGTAAAATAAAATTTTAGATCTAAACATTTACCTTTTTACTACCTGGAGTAAATTATAGTAAAGCATTTGATTATTTACTACTACTTAAAAAAACCTCCATCTTCCATAGCTGAACAATATAATTTATTTATTTATTTATTTTTAAATTTTTTATTGTTGGTTGTTCAAAACATTACAAATTTCTGGATATATCATATTTCACACTTTGATTCAACTCCCATTTCTACCCCATAGACAGATTGCAGAATTACAGCAGTTACACATCCATTGATTTACATATTGCCATACTAGTGTCTGTTGTGTTCTGCTGCCTTTCCTATCCTCTACTATCCCCACTCCCCTCCCCTCCCCTCCCCTCTTCTCTCTCTACCCCCTCTACTGTCATTCATTTCTCCCCCTTGTATTATTTTTCCCTTTCCCCTCACTTCCTCTTGTATGTACTTTTGTATAACCCTGAGGGTCTCCTTCCATTTCCATGCAATTTCCCCTTCTCTCTCCCTTTCCCTCCCACCTCTCATCCCTGTTTAATGTTAATCTTCTTCTCATGCTCTTCATCCCTACTCTGTTCTTAGTTACTCTCCTTATATCAAAGAAGACATTTGGCATTTGTTTTTTAGGGATTGGCTAGCTTCACTTAGCATAATCTGCTCTAATGCCATCCATTTCCCTGCAAATTCTATGATTTTGTCATTTTTTAATGCAGAGTAATACTCCATTGTGTATAAATGCCACATTTTTTTTATCCATTCGTCTATTGAAGGGCATCTAGGTTGGTTCCACAGTCTTGCTATTGTGAATTGTGCTGCTATGAACATCAATGTAGCAGTGTCCCTGTAGCATGCTCTTTTTAGGTCTTTAGGGAATAGACCGAGAAGGGGAATAGCTGGGTCAAATGGTGGCTCCATTCCCAGCTTTCCAAGAAATCTCCATACTGCTTTCCAAATTGGCTGCACCAATTTGCAGTCCCACCAGCAATGTACAAGTGTACCCTTTTCCCCACATCCTCGCCAGCACTTGTTGTTGTTTGACTTCATAATGGCTGCCAATCTTACTGGAGTGAGATGGTATCTTAGGGTGGTTTTGATTTGCATTTCTCTGACAGCTAGAGATGGTGAGCATTTTTTCATGTACTTGTTGATTGACTGTATGTCCTCCTCTGAGAAGTGTCTGTTCAGGTCCTTGGCCCATTTGTTGATTGGGTTGTTTGTTTTCTTATTGTCTATTTTTTTGAGTTCTTTGTATACTCTGGATATTAGGGCTCTATCTGAAGTGTGAGGAGTAAAGATTTGTTTCCAGGGTGTAGGCTCCCTATTTACCTCTCTTATTGTTTCTTTTGCTGAGAAAAAACTTTTTAGTTTGAGTAAGTCCCATTTGTTGATTCTAGTTATTAACTTTTGTGCTATGGGTGTCCTATTGAGGAATTTGGAGCCCGACCCGACCGAATGTAGATCGTAGCCAACTTTTTCTTCTATCAGACGGCATGTCTATGATTTGATATCAAGCTCCTTGATCCATTTTGAATTAACTTTTGTGCATGGCGAGAGAAAAGGATTCAGTTTCATTTTGTTGCATATGGATTTCCAGTTTTCCCAGCACCATTTGTTGAAGATGCTATCCTTCCTCCATTGCATGCTTTTAGCCCCTTTATGAAATATAAGATAGTTGTAGTTTTGTGGATTGGTTTCTGTGTCCTCTATTCTGTACCATTGGTCCACCCGCCTGTTTTGGTACCAGTACTATGCTGTTTTTGTTACTATTGCTCTGTAGTATAGTTTGAAGTCTGATATCGCTATACCGCCTGATTCACACTTCCTGCTTAGCATTGTTTTTGCTATTCTGGGTCTTTTATTTTTCCATATGAATTTCATGATTGCTTTCTCTATTTCTACAAGAAATGCCGTTGGGATTTTGATTGGCATTGCATTAAACCTATAGAAAACTTTTGGTAATATCGCCATTTTGATGATGTTAGTTCTGCCTATCCATGAACAGGGTATATTTTTCCATCTTCTAAGATCTTCTTCTATTTCTCTCTTTAGGGTTCTGTAGTTTTCATTGTATAAGTCTTTCACCTCTTTTGTTAGGTTGATTCCCAAGTATTTTATTTTTTTTGAAGATATTGTGATTGGAGTGGTTGTCCTCATTTCCATTTCAGAGGATTTGTCGCTGATATACAGGAATGCCTTTGATTTATGCGTGTTGATTTTATATCCTGCCACTTTGCTGAATTCATTTATTAGCTCTAATAGTTTCTTTGTAGACCCTTTTGGGTCTGCTAGGTATAGAATCATGTCACCTGCAAATAGTGATAATTTAAGTTCTTCTTTTCCTATTTTTATGCCTTTAATTTCTTTCGTCTGTCTAATTGCTCTGGCCAGTGTTTCGACAACTATGTTGAACAGAAGTGGAGAGAGAGGGCATCCCTGTCTTGTTCCAGATTTTAGAGGGAATGCCTTCAGTTTTTCTCCATTCAGAATGATGCTAGCCTGAGGCTTAGCATAGATTGCTTTTACAATATTGAGGTATGTTCCTGTTATCCCTAGTTTTTCTAGAGTTTTGAACATAAAGGGATGCTGTACTTTGTCGAATGCTTTTTCCGCATCTATCGAGATGATCATATGGTTCTTATTTTTAAGTCTATTGATGTGGTGAATAACATTTATTGATTTCCGTATATTGAACCAGCCTTGCATCCCAGGGATGAATCCTACTTGATCATGGTGCACATTTTTTTTGATATGTTTTTGTATCTGATTCGCCAGAATTTTATTGAGGATTTTTGCATCTAGGTTCATTAGAGATATTGGTCTGTAGTTTTCTTTCTTTGAAGTGTCTTTGTCTGGTTTAGGTATCAGGGTGATGTTGGCTTCATAGAATGAATTTGGAAGTTCTCCCTCTTTTTCTATTTCCTGAAGTAGCTTGAAAAGTATTGGTATTAGTTCCTCTTTAAAGGTTTTGTAAAACTCTGTTGTATACCCATCCGGTCCTGGGCTTTTCTTAATTGGTAGTCTTTTGATGGTTTCTTCTATTTCCTCAATTGATATTGGTCTGTTTAGGTTGTCTATATCCTCCTGACTCAATCTGGGCAGATCATATGACTTAAGAAATTTATCTATGCCTTCACTATCTTCTAATTTATTGGAGTATAAGGATTCAAAATAATTTTTGATTATCTTCTGTATTTCTGAAGTGTCTGTTGTGATATTGCCTTTTTCATCCCATATGCTAGTAATTTGAGTTCTCTCTCTTCTTCTCTTCGCTAGTATGGCTAAGGGTCTGTCGATTTTGTTTATTTTTTCAAAGAACCAACTTTTAGTTTTGTCAATTTTTTCAATTGTTTCTTTTGTTTCGATTTCATTAATTTCAGCTCTGATTTTAATTATTTCTTGCCTTCTACTTCTTTTGCTGTTGTTTTGCTCTTCTTTTTCTAGGATTTTGAGATGAAGTATGAGATCATTTATTTGTTGTTTTTTTCTTTTTTTAAGGAATGAACTCCAAGCAATGAATTTTCCTCTTAGAACTGCTTTCAATGTGTCCCATAGATTCTGATATGTTGTGTCTGTGTTTTCATTTATCTCTAAGAATTTTTTAATTTCCTCCTTGATGTCTTCTATAACCCATTGATCATTCAGTAACCTATTGTTCAATCTCCAAGTGATGTATGCTTTTTCCTTCCTTCTTTTATCGTTGATTTTCAGTTTCATTCCATTATGATCAGATAAGATGCGTGGTATTATCTCTACTCCTTTATATTGTCTAAGAGTTGACCTGTCACATAATATATGATCTATTTTTGAACAATATAATTTAAAAAGAAAAGAAAAAATAAACAAAAATAGAAAAAAAAGAAAAACAAATGCTAAAATTCATTAAGATCCAATTTTTGGTCTTCAAGATTTCTTCACATGATAAGAAAAAATGAGAATTTTTTCCTATCTATATTATTGATATAATAAAAATATATATTTGTATGTAAATTAGTAGTAAAACATTTGATTCCAGGCTGTATAAGCAAGACTTTGAAGGGCCAGTGCTGAATATCATGCCAGTGATGCTGGTGTTGATATAAAAGAAGAAAAATAAATCTTACCTTGGGTAAAAACTAGAGTTTTGACACTGCCAATTTCAGAATGCTCATAATGTTGCCATGCCTTCTACCAGTTGCTACAGAACTTTGCATTTACTCCATAATTATATGTTTCTACTTTTTCTGTTTAAACACTCCTTGATGATAATGATATAGATTCATTTATATTGTATACATTGATATATGTATAAGAATATTCCATCATCTATATTTTGTGGGCATTCAAAAAAGTGTAATATTAGCTTCATGGTACTTTGCTATGTAAGTTCACTATTTTTATAATGTACTCAGATTTAAAGGCTTTTATAGTGTACTTTAAATAGGGAAACTTACCCAGATGTTTTATTTCTACACATTTGAATATGTGTTTGTATGTATGTGTATAAACCCGTTAGTATATGTGTATATTATCTACATAAAAGACTTTATTATTTATATACAAATATACTTTTATTATACAGATTAGGAAAAAATTCTCATTTTTTTCTTATTATCTGAAGAAATCTTGAGGACCAGAAATTAGATCTTGTTGAATTTTGGAGTCTGTTTTTCTTTTTCCATTTTTCCTTTTGTGTGTGTGTGTGTGTGTGTATTTTTTCCCTTTTATTTTTAAATTATATTGTTCATCTATGGAAGATGAAGTTTTTAAAAAAGAAATTTGAATTTGAAGTTCATCTTTTAAATAAATTCTTGTTTAGAGGATACGTAATGTTAGCTGTCTCCTGACTCACAAAGGTTGTTCAAATGGACATAATCTTCCAATAGTTGTGAGATGTTTTAAAGATGTTTTAAAAACACATCCTGTGTTTCAGTTGTGGCTGAGATGTTTCCTTAGCAATGTGAGGAGGTAAATTCTTTGGTCTCATTATTATGAATTCATGGATTCCGTGTTGATTTGACCTACAGGTGTAATAGATTGGAACTCAGTGAAGACACAGGCATTCTTGTTGAGAACAACCAGCTAATGACTGTGTTTTCAAAGACAATTTCTGTGACTTGAGTTGTCATTTGGTAGATTAACCCCATTTCAAGAGGACTTGACACTGACCTTCACCTTGATTAATCAGTGGCTTACTTTAAGAAGCCACATCTGGGCTAAGAATTTACCCAGCGCTTTCTAACCAAAGAGAAGACTTCTATTTTTTTTTTTCTATTCTCCATGTAAAAAAGGTGACAACTGCTCATTCTGTCAGTATGAAGCTGCACTAGGAAATGAAGCTGGTTGCACATTATGGTAAGAAAGATGGTGTTTTCAATGGGTGTGCAGGTGTCTACACATACAAACTGATTTTTAAAAATACAGTGAAATTCCTTGTTATTGAGAAAATCAACCAATGGGATGTCAAAACTTGATCTGCACTTTCCATCACCACAAAGGATGTCATATTGATGGCCTGTTTCTACCTCCAAGCAAACCAGTATTGACCGCTGTGTCTGAGTCACCAGATAAAGTGAAGTCTATCCAGCTAACAGTTCAGCAGAACAAATTGTCTGTTCAATCTAATTCCTACCCTCAGCTGCCGAGAGTTATAAAAGTAGAAAGTTCTGAAAACTCTCCTAGACTTACACATCCACCAGTTATAATCAATGCTGCAGATGATGATGAAAATGATCATGACCAGTTTTCTGAGGAGTGTGATGACATCAAAGCATCTACCCTGCAGCCAACTCCTGAAGTTCATAATGGATTACAAGTAATTTTGCTAGGAAACCTGGGGTCAATTTAAACAAGGCAAATTTTGAATCTTGGAATAAAAACTTGACAAACTTAAATTAAATCAAAGGAAATGAAAGAAAAAAATCCAAGAAGCAAGGTGAAGTTTCCGCAAGAATTTCCCATCTTTTACTCTAACCTTAGCCCATCCCAGGTCTTGAAAAAGAGAATGTTCAGGCTGTGGTGAGGGCAGTAACTCTGTCAAGCAAACAAGGAGAAGAAGCCTTTGTTAGACTGAGTCTCACTGAGAGACTGGTGAAACAAAAAATTTTTAGTAAATGGTGACAGTAATCCGCATTAAAGCAGAGCCTTACACGGAGACTATGAAAGAAAGTTGAAGGTCCAGGAAATAAACTTGATAAATCACCAAAAATAGTGCAAGTTTCCAAGTCATTGAAAGAGCAATGAGGCATGTTGCTTGGTTCAAATAATGAGGAAGCCACAGAAAGAGAGTTAATAAAGCTGGCGAGATCCATATGAAGGCATTTGAAGAAATTATTGAAAGAGCCAGTGAAAACGTGGAGAATTGCAAACAAAATTCAAGAAAGAAGGACCTCCAAAAGCTGAGGATCCTATTTCAGGAACAAGAAGCTCCTCCACTATCTGAATCAAAACCTTCTCTGAGGACTTGGATGAAAAAAAAAAAAAAAACTTTGGCAGAAGGAAAGAAAGACAAACAAGCAAAAAGGCTGCGAGTTTCATGAAGCTAAAGACTGATAGTGAAGTTAAAAAAAAGCAGCGATTCTGTCACCCAAAGTTGTCAGCAAAAGACAATCAAAGGAACCTGCAGGTAGAACAAAGTCTATACAGGAGGTACACATTAAGATGCTGGAGGAAATTAAACTGGAGAAAGAGCTAAGGGTGCAACAGAACACTGAGAGCAGGACCAGCTCTCAGCCCCACCCACCAAGTTCGCTCTCAGGGCAAAGTGGCAACATCAAATCACCAAAAGAAAAGGTATGAAAGAAGAGAAGAAACTTCAGGAAGAAAGTGACTTTGCTTCTCAGAGCAATACTACTAGAACTTAGCTTAATAAGGCTCCAGATGAAACCACAGAATTGATATCAGTAAAATTCTAGTTAAGAATGTGAGACCATGAGAGAGAAGCACATAGAGAAGAAGGAGAGAAGAGACTCATAGAATGAAAAATCAGCTTTGAGATCCCTCTGTGGAGATTCAGCCTCTTGCAATACCCACATCATGGAGACACCAGTACTCACTGCCATGTCAGATATCACATGGCACCTGACTAAAAGCTTCCTACAAAGTCAGTCCAGAAGATGGAGGTAGAAATCTTGTGGATTCAAGATTCCAAATTGAATGTGAAAGGTTCAGCACAGACTTTGTAAAAACGGGGTAAAGCTAAACCCAAAGTCATTGTGAAGCCATCTGTGGTTAAAGTTGTTTCATCTCCCAAATTGGCCCCAAAATACAAGGTAGTGGAGGTGAATCCTTCTATCATTGCAGTTATGAAGCTACTCAGTTTCAGCAGTGTCCTGCAGGAAAGCCCAGCTTTCAAAAGAGCACCTGTGGCTGTTGTACCACTCCTCTATGAGGACAAACAAGTCACCATACCTGAGACAGAAAAACCCAGAGAGAGTTTTGTGCTGCCTCCAACCCAATGGTCTTCAGATCCCTTACCCCAAGAAGTATCTGGCCCTTCCTCATCTGAAATGATCACGAAAACTTACCAGCTCAGCTCTGCCTCAACAGGAAAGCCCCCCAATCTCTGAGGAGAATGATTTTGAGAAACTAATATGGGAAATTTCAGGATTCAAAGTAGAAGCTGAGATTGAACTGAATCATGGGGAGGATGAAAATGACCTTTTACATGAGCTCCTAGAAATGATTGGCAGCTGGAGGTGGTAGGAAGAAGACTTAAAAAAAAACTCACCAAAAAAGTAGACTTAGTTTCATCTATTATATCGATCTGAGGTAAAAATTTCTTTCTTTGGTCTCAATTTTGTCACAAATTAGAAGTATACCTTTGAATTATCTGTAATGTGTCCTGGATTATTTGCAGTCAGAGTTTTCCGGTACCTTGATAACCATTTTTTTTTCCATATAGTGTAGTATCCTTGAGAAAATATTCTTTTCTCCACAAAAGAAGAGACTGAGGGAGATCCAAGTAAAAAGGCTGCAGGAGAACCTAGTGACTCCTTGAGGTGTTTGTCAGTTTGTGTTGTTTTCTCATTTGTGGTATTCTTTCTTTTATATATTGTCTTAATGTACTTAATATTATCTGAGTTTGGATGGAGACATCTGCAACCATTACAGACTAAATTTAATGCTATCACTAAAAAAGGAAAAAAAAATTCTGTGTAACATTGTATCTTTTTAAAGTTATTTGGAGATTCAACTAAGCGTTGAAGAGGTCTGAGCTGCTCAAGAAGCCCAAAATACAGACATAACTCTTTGAGAGCAATAGCTAATTTATTGTTACTGTAATTTTAAAGGCTTTAATGTGTCTCTTGGGTCCCCTGAAACTAATTTCCTACCTCTGGGATTCACTGGATTTTTTTTTTATAAAAGATGGCAAAATGATTAGAGAATTTTTTTAGTATAAAATTTGTCCTTTCTTCAGTACTTGCCTCCTGTTGTCATTGAATTATCACAGGGCCAAACACTGGTTATCATTTTTTTTAATTTCTAATTCTCCTAGCAAGCTCCTTTGCCTACTATTTAGTTGGTGCCCTTTAAGAACCATAGGATAAAAATAAATGAACTCATCATTCAGGATGCTACTATTTATCTACAGGCCAAAGCAGTACACACAATTGTACTCTAGCAGGGATATTGAAATACTCTGGGGGTGTATGTTATATCTTCCAGTTCTCTTTATTTCTGAATTTAATTTTCTTTTCTTGATGTTGGTCTCCTTCACATCACCTCAACATTTAGACTTGTGAAGGAACAATAATAATGAGGATAATAGTCTTGAAAGGAGACAAATTGTGCACAAGCTGAAGGAGGAGGAAATAAGGACTTGCCCATTTTAATACTTTTCTGTAGATGGCCATTTTTATTTCTCAAGGGAGATCTGAACCACATGTCAGGTTGGCTCCTAGGGAACTGCTGTTGTACATGGCTTATCAAGAATTGAACTTCAGGAGGGTTTCAAGATGGCAGGATATAGGGAAGCTGTGTTCCTTGTTGCTCTGTGACCAGGAATTTAAATAGTGAGAATATTGTTTCCCTGCAAGTTATTATAGTACCTCTGACCACTGTGCCTATGCAGGACCTACAGCTACCCCTCTTGTGCAGGACCCCTGGTAGCCACACCCCTATGGATCCCCATCTACCATTGTGGGGCTTCCTCAGTTGCCTCCATCTGGGGACACTGCAACCACTGCCATACTCCCCTCTACGTGGTAGCCTGCACCTGGGGACATTGGAAAGGGTCTGGAGGCAGCCTCCCACCTCAGCAGCAGATGTCACAGACCTGCATCTCCAAACATGCTGCCGAAAGCCACCACCAGGAAGCCCTCCTTGCCCCATCTCTGATAGTGGTCGCCATATCCTGTTTTGATAATAACTTTGAAAGTCATGTCACTTTTTTTGATATCTCTGCAAAAGTGAAAATATGCCAAAGGATTAAATAGGCTTAGTTTTGTCAAAAAAAAAAAAGGAAATAAGTACAAGATTCCTCTCAATGTAGTGCTATTCAGGGGGTCTCATGTGAAATAATGATTCAATGATCCCCTTCAAAACAAATAGTTTTGGCTCCAGTGAATACAGAAACTTAAGACATTGTAAAGAATGTTAAATACACAGATTTTATGTGCACCTGCTTTCATAGATATGTATCGAGATGAATATATCCTTGTAAGAAGAAGGCATCTACTATTGAAAATTGGGTGTGTTTCACCTAGCCTATAGTAGAATTACATATTTCTAACCCCATAGTACTTTTGGGAGAGAGATATTTTCCTGGGATATGCACATGAGAAAAACCACATGTAAATTTCCCTCCAAAAACAGGTAGTATAAAGCCTTACTCTGGAGGGAAGGCTAGAAGGAAGTCAGTGATACTGTCCCCAAGATGTGTGGTATGAATTCAACAATATTATTTTCCAGAAGGCTATGGAGAAATAACAGGTACTATTCAGGTACTGGAAAGTGTGAGTATTGTGCATCCTGTGTACAAGGGCCTATTCAAAAGCCTGGTGTGAACAGGAAAATAGTCTGGTGTCATCTGGAGAAAAGTCAATTACAGGGAATTAAATTAGATGATTCTGCTAACAATCTGCTTCCTGAGATGTGGCTCAATTACTGAAAAGGATGACTACTTATTTAACTATGTTGCCTTATTTAGTATACCATTAGAACCCACAGCCCCAGGACACACTTTCTTTCGCCTAGTAGAGCCAACAATGAACCCTTCAGGAACGCCTCCAGGGACATGTACAAGGTTTCAAATTTGCCAGTTTTTGGTGACCAGAGACCTGGGCATGTTGAATTATATGTCTGGGAATTCCTTAGGAAAATTATGCAGATAATATTTTCCTAACTTCTAAAAACTTGAGTCTTTTGCAGAAGGGCATACAAAAGGTTCTGGAGCATGTACTATCCAGAGGATTGCTTATAAAACTGTAGAAACTCCATGGACTGGGGGAATCACAAAATCTCTAGGCATTATTTTTTCAGGCAAGATTTGGGTTTTGCCAACAGCCATTATTGAAGAAATATGGGCATACCAATGTGGAGCACAGTGACAGAGAATGGGAGAGCAGTGACTAAGATTTGGAGTCTCTGATGACATCATGGCTGTGCTGTGCCTGCTTCATGGAATGTTTTTATGCAAGGGCACAGGATGCACAGCTGCCATGGCTCTCTGCAAGAGTCTTAGCAGCTTCAACCTTGATCTTAGGCATGTAGATCCCATGGATAGAGGAATTCTCATGGTAGATAACCACAGTGTTTCACAAGTTCTGCTACTCCTCAGACTGCCCACTTAATGGTAACTTTAAACAATGGACCTCCGAGAGCATTACACAAATCTCCTATCATTGCACGTTGCAACTGTGGAAAAGGTGCATATGTATTTCTTGTTCTGTAGCTTTCCTGAATACAAAGAATGATGCTTACATAGTCTTTAACCAGATAATGAGACATATATAGGTAACAATTGCTTGCATATCTCTTTAGATCTGCTTCTCCATCAGAGAGCAGCATTCCACCTGATCCTAGCTTTATATCTGCGTGTGTGAGTTATTCTTTTCTAACCCACCATTGCCCCTCGATGATACTGTGAGTTTGACCATGTTGGTCATAGCAGTTGGTGGCCCATATGGATCCAGACACAGAGGAACTTCAACAATGACTAAATGAGGGTATGCTCTTGAGGATGTGTCAGAAAACCAAAATCCTCAAGGTAAGGAGGTGAGGAGTGACTGAGTCAGGTATTAAAAATTGGGAAATACAGAATCCAAAGAAAGGGATCATTATATTTCTATGCTTAAAGATATGCTTTTAAAAAGAGGTACTTTTGTTAGAAGAGCAGAGTTGTTACAATTGATACACTTTATTATTGAAACTTGCCCATGGTTCCCTACAGAGAGGGCAGTAAATGTAAAGACATGGGCAACTGGCACCCTGCTTAAAGTAAGCTTAAAGCGTGAGGAACAAAAAAGAAAAGAGGGCTTTCCAGAGAGAATATGAACTATAACACTATGCTTTAAGAGAATAATCTTATAAAAGAAAAAATGGTTGGAGCAGTTTTATTTATGTCTTCTTTTCTGTTGGATCTCTATCTCTCCTAGGCTTACATTTAAGATGTAAATTACAGAGCCTGAAGGATTTTACAAGATTTATAAAAAAACAGTCAAGAAAAAATGGGAAAATAGTGTCCTTTTTAAATCAAATCTTCTTGTCTGGCTATCTTATCTGTTTTCAGCTGGCTTTCTTAATAAGTTCCTCCTTAATGCTACAGCACAGAAAGAGAGAAGTGGAAAGATTCTGAATGTACAAGTTTTTATTTTCTAATTTTTCCCCTGAGGACTTCACAGGCTCCCACATTTTCTAGATATCTAAACTGATTGTTTTATGAACTAAAAGTACACTCTGACTTGATAAAGATTTTAGTATTGAATCCATGTAATATTTTTAAGAACTCCTGTTTAGAAAAAAAATCTATAGTTTTGAGCTCATGGTTTTACATGCTTAAATTACTTTCTGATCAGTATTATTTGATCTAACTATAAAGGTTTTTACATTCTGTCTTTGTTAGAGGCCAATTTCTCCAGGGTTAGCTCTCAAATACATTTAAAAATTCTTTTTAATAAATCCTAAGTAGGATATAGACGTGGTGATGTGAGGAATACATCTGATAACCATCAAGAATAAATAGCCAGCTTCCTGAAACCATTGCTTTCAGTGTCCATCATGGCTCTCAGATTTTACACCTGGCATATCAAACTGTACAGGCCTGTCCTTTTCTTGAGCCTTAAGTCATATTATAAAATCTTATGGGCTGTATTTTAATTTCTAATAAGTTAAATCTAATAGAGGCTTTAATACATATCCACAACATTACCTCCTAACTGTGGAGCTTCAAAAATCTTTGTTTCTTATCAGGTTTTGTGTCTGTGTACACACCTGTGTATTGTGTTGTTGTGTCTATATATTATGTACATGGTATAAAATTTGCATATAGACAAATGATCACACATAAATTAAAATTTAAATAAAGAGACGAATGATCCAAATCTTTTATTTAATGAAATTTAAAATAAAGGAATTTAATTTGAATCAAATAATCAGATAAAAATAAATATATCTTTAAAATTCTAACTCAAAAGATTTTCTAGGTGGTCACATATTAATAAAGTGTTGATTTCTATAAAATGTCTAAATGTCTAAAATGTTCTGTTGCTTCTAGGATTTTTCTTCTACAGGAAAGAGATGGTTAATACTGTTAACTACTTTTTTCTAACATTTTGATTTTTACAGGTAAAAATTTTACAGGTATCTAAAAATTAAATTTAAAATACATGGGATCAATCTTCATAAATGTTGTTGTTAAAGGTGACATCTGATTAATTTATAAAGTTAAAGATCTAAAATATCAATTACTAAATATAAACTCAAACATTCTCAACTTTCTAAATTTCATGATGTGATATATTTAGACATTAAATGTGTTTTTATAAATTGGTAAATTAGAAAAGGAGTTTAAGATTGCTTTGTTTCTGGGTCTTCATTAAAGAAAAGTTACTAAGATTTAAAGTTCTAACAGGTGTAACTCTATATGCAAAGGGCCTAAAAAGTTTCCGCTATGTTTAAATTAAAGTCCTGTAAGTAGCATAAAGTATTCCATTTTATTAAGGGGAGTAATTGCAAAAAATCAGAAATTTCATGAGGATTATCTCAGAATTTGAATTTCAAAAGGGTTCAACAGCTAGGAAAGAGATATAAGAAGATTCTATGTATGGAAATATATTTTAGTATAAAATGTTTCTTAATTAGAAAGACTTTACCCATGTCCTGAGACATTCTCTAAAACTAAATTTAACGATGATGAACTAATTAATCTGGCAGAGGAGATTTCTAGGCAGCCCAGCATTCAGGCTGTGGCATGGATAATGATAGAAGATTTTACACATGTTTATTGTGACAATCTAGAGTGGAAAGCAAAGCAGAAAGATGTAAAAAAAATTCAGTTTGGACAGAAAACTTCAAGTAAAATTTTGGCTAAGTAAGCTTCTGTTGTGAAAGACATTAGATCTACTAAAGAAATGCTATTAAGTACTTTACCAGAAAAAAAAATAGAAAAAGATGGCTTAAGGGCATCTCAGGAATTGGCAAGAATACAAAAATCTCAGGATCAGTGATGCAAAAGTAAAAATTCCTTTGAGAGAAAGAACAGTAGGGCACACCCTACATGTGCAGGGCAGCTCAGTAAGCTGTTTCACCATGCTCAGCTACCCAGGTACTCAGGCTGCTGCAGTTGAGGTCACTGGAGGCTTGGATATTGCTCCATATGGTAGCAAACCTTGCTGTCAATCATGTGGTTTTGTTTATGCAGATTGCAGGAGTGCTGGAGTTAGGAGGTCATGGAGGCTTTCACCAAAATTTCAAATGAAGGCCTGGGATGCCAAACAGGGTGAACCAGGGTCAGAGTTCCTGTTTGCTGCTCCTGAGAGGCAATGCATGGAGATGTGAAGAGGAAGTTGAAGCTGCAATGGAGACACCTGTGATTAAGAAATGCCAGTACCATGGAACATCTGCAGAGAAAATCAGAAAGAATTGAGCAGAACCAAGCCAAGAGAGAGACCACCTGGGCTGCATCCAGCAAGATAATAGGGTTAGTGCTACATAACCCATTTGGAGAGAATATCAAGATGCCAAGTGTGTATGTATATATGTCAACATGCAATCCACTGTCATGTATATCTAAAAATTACAAATTTAAAAAATAAGAAAAAGATGTTAAGTGCCTCCAAATTCTGGATGTGGATATATAGGACTGGTTTGCCCAGAGAGATTTTGGTATTTCTTTGGTCCCGTCCATTCATTCTATGTCCCTATTTCTTCCTTTGGTAATGGAAATGTTTACCTGTGACTTTATACGTTGGTTATAAGTAACTTGCTTTTGATTTTTACAGGGATTCACCCAAGCAAATTTTCCCGTGTCTCAGTAGAAACATTGGAATTGAAATTTTGGGCAATGTTAACATTACAGGGACTCTTAGAAATGCATTGTTAGATGAGCATGAGCTTTGGGGAGCCATAGACAGAATGTTATGTTTTAAGTATGAAGTATACTACAAAACATCATGTGTGAGACAAGACAAGAAAATTTGGAGGTGAAATTATTGGGTTATGACACTCTTAACTCAATCAGTGAATTAAACTCCTGGTAGGGATTTACTGAGTGGTAACTGAAGTCATGAAGGGTGTGTCTAGATGAGGTAGATTATTGGGGGCATGCCTTTGGGGTATATATTTCTATTTGTTGAGAGGCACTTTTTCTCCCTCTCTGATTCCTGATGCCATGTCCCCAGCTTCTTTCCTCTATCACACAGTTCTACCATGATGCTCTGCCTCATCTCATTCTCCAAGGAATAGAGTCAAACACCTATGGACTTAGACCTCTGAAACTGTGAGCCCTTACATCAACTTTTTCTTCTCTAGTTGTTCTGGTTAGGTCTTTTGTTCAAATCAGCAAAAAAGGCTGGCTAAAACTTATACTATACAGAGGCTGCAAAGCTTGGACCTAATGTAAGATACCACATGAACAATAACATTCATCACAGACCACAAGTGACAGGCTCACTAGTACAACACTGGCCAGAAAGAAAGGTATTACATGGCAATTCCATCTGCCTTACAACTCACAGAGATGAATAATGGCCACTTAAACAAAGATCTAAACAGGATTTTTCTTATTGAGAAATGTGACTATGGTTTTGATGGAAACTGTATATGTCTTTTTTTTATTTGTTCACCTTAGTTATACATGACAGTAGAATGCATTTTGACAAATCTTTTTTGAGAGAGAGAGAGAGAGAGAGAGAGAGAGAGAGAGAGAGAGAGAGAATTTTAATATTTATTTTTTAGTTTTTGGCGGACACAACATCTTTGTTTGTATGTGGTGCTGAGGATCGAACCCGGGCCACACGCATGCCAGGCGAGCGTGCTACCGCTTGAGCCACACCCCCAGCCCTACATTTTGACACATCTTATAAATTCAGTATAAATTCTTACTCGTATGGTTGTACATGATGTAGAATTACATCAGTCATGTAATCATATATGAACACAGGATAAAAATGTCTGATTCATTCTACTATCCTTCCTATTTCCATACCCCTCCCCTCCCTTCACAATCCTCTGGCTAATCCAAAGTAACTCTATTCTTGCCTACCCCTTATTGTAAATTATCATTCATGTATCAGGGAATACATCTGCCCTTGGTTTTCTGGGATTGGCATATTTCACTTAGTATGATATTCTTCTATTCCAACTTTTCACCAGCAAATGCCACAAATTCCTTCTTTATGACTGAGTAATATTTCATTGTGTATATATACCACATTTTCTTTATCCTTTCATCTGTTGAAGGGCACTTATGTTGGTTTCATAGTTTAGCTATTGTGAGTTGAACTGTTAAAAATATGGATGTGGTTGCATCACTGTAGTAAGCTGATTTTAAGTCCTCTGGGTATACGCTGAAGAATGGGATAACTGGATCAAATAGTGGTTCCATTTCATTTCAAGTTTTATAAGAGTCTGCATACTGCTTTATAGTCTGGTTGCACAAATTTGCATCCCCACTAGCAATGTATGGATGAACCTTTTCGCCCACATCCTTGATGATATTTATTGGTACTTGTATTCTTGGTAATTGCCATTCTGACAGGAATAAGATGAAATCTAAGTGTAGTTTTAATTTTCATTTCTCTAATTGCTAGTGATATTGAACATTTTTCATATATTTGTGGATTCATATTTCTTCTTCTATGAAGTGTCTGTTCAGTTCCTTAGCCCATTTATTGATTGGGATTTTGTGTGTGTGTGTGTGTGTGTGTGTGTGTGTGCTAAGTTTATTGTGTTCTTTTTAAAAATATATATAATTATTTTTTAGTTGTAGTTGTACACACTACCCAAATTTTACCCAACTATTTTTATGTGGTGCTGAGAATCAAACCCAGGACCTTGCATGTGCTAGGTGAGCACTCTACTGCTGAGCCTAACACCAGCCCTTATTGTGTTCTTTATATATTCTGAAGATTAATGCTGTAACTGAGGTGCAAGTGGCAAAGATTTTCTCCCATTCTATAGGCTCTCTCTTTACCTTTGTGATTATTTCTTTTGCTGTGAAGAACCTTTTTACTTTGATTCCTTCCCATTTATTGATTCTTGATTTTAATTCTTGTGCTTTAGGAGTTTTGGTAATGAAGTCAGTTCCTAAACTGAACATGATGTAGATTTGGACCTATTTTTTCTTCTATTAAGCACAGGGTCTCTGTTCTAACCCCTAATTTTTGATCCACTTTGAGTTGAGTGTTGCGCAGTGCAAGAGATAAGGGTTTAATTTTGTTTTGCTGCATATGGATTTCTAGTTTTCCCAGCATAATTTGTTGAAGAAGCTATCTTTTCTCCAATGTATGTATTTTACACCTTTGTCTATTATGGGATAGTTATATTTGTGTGGGTTTATCTCTGTGTCTTCTATTCTGTACCATTGGTCTATGTATCTGTTTTGGTGCCAATACCATGCCATGTTTGTTACTATAACTCTATAGTATAATTTAAGGTCTGGTATTGTGATGCCCCCTGTTTTACTTTTCTTGCTAAGAAGAGCTTTGGCTATTCTGGGTATCTTGTTTTTTCAAATGAATTTCATAATTGCTTTTTGTATTTCTATGAAGTATGTCTTAGTGATTTTAATTGGAATTGCATTAAATCTGTTTAATGTTTTTGATAGTATAGCCATTTTATAACGTTAATTCTGTCTCTCCATGAATATGGAAGATCTGTCCATCTTCTAAGGTTTAATCAATTTCTCTTGAGTGTTGTGTAGTTTTCATTGTAGTGGTATTATTTCACCTCTTTTATTTGATTGATTCCCAAATATTTTATTTTATTCAAGGCTATTGTGGATGGTGTTTTATCCTAATTTCTCTTTCAGTGAATTCATCACTGATGCATAACACTACATTTGATTTATGGGTGCTAATTTTATATACTGGTACTTTACTGAATTTGTTTATTAGTTCTAGAAGTTTTCTGGTGGAAGTTTTTGAGTCTCCTAAATATAGTATCATGTTATCAACACATATTGGTGGTTTGATTTATCCTTTTGCTATTTGTATCCCTTTAACTTCTTTCTTCTGAAATTGAAGACACCATCAAAGCCTACCAATTATGAAAAGCCTGGGATCAGATGAATTCTCAACTGAGTTCTTTAAGACCTTCAAAGAACAATTAACACCAATACTCCTCAAATTATTCCATGAAATAGTAAAGGAGGATGCCCTCCCAAACTCATTCTATGTAGCTATTATCACCCTGATACAAAAAAAAAAAAAAAAAAAAAAAAAAAAAAAACACCAGAAAACGACACATCAAGGAAAGAAAACTTCAGACCAATATCTCTGATGAACGTAGATGTAAAAATTCTCAATAAAATTCTGGCAAATCACTTACAAAAACATATCAAAATATAGTGCACCACAATCAAATGGGGTTCATCCTAGGAATGCAAGGTTTATATAATGTACAGAATTCAATAAATGTAATTCATCACATCAATAGACTTAAAGTCAAGCATCATACAATTATCTCAATAGATTTAGAAAAAAATAGTTGAAAAAAAAGGACCCTTCATTTTCAAAAACACTAGAAAAACTAGGAATATTAGGAATATACCTCAAGATTTTAAAAGCTATATATGCTAAACCCAAGACCAACATAATTCTACATAGAAAACATTTGAAGGCAAATCCCTCTAAGAACTGGAACAAGACAAGAATGCTTTCTTTAACCCCTTTTATTCAAACTCATTTTTGAAACTCTATCCAGAGCAATTAGAGAGGAAACTGTACATATCTTGATGGATACCTTTATTATGAGAAGAAAGTTGATTTGCAAATGTGTGGTGAACATAAAGGTCATGATGCAAGCTGTGTGGATATGGAAAAAATCAAATATTTCCCTAATCACAGAACTACGTTTTACTTGAAATATTCTAATTTTGTGTTCCTTTTATGCCACAATATTTGGACTGGGAACTCTGATATGTTCTAGGGTAAAAATGCCCCTAGGCTGGGCTAGTGTTCTGATCTTGAGGCAAAAGCTCACCTCCAACCTGGATCAGATCCTTACTTTTGTTTTTGAGGAAGGGCCTGATGGAATGCATTGGAAATGGGAAAACTGTGCCTTCATACCAAAAGGCACATAGTAGTACTATTACAATAGATTTAATATATCATTAACGTTGTGGATTCTGTAATTAATCCCACACTAGAATGAAAGTTCTGGTATGGCCTGCCTTGGAATACTATAAGGGCCACTGATTTTATTGCCAAAAGAGGGTCTAATACCATGTTTATTACACAGGATGAGTAGGAGTCCCCTCTATGTGTTCCTAATAAATTATGTCTTTCTTCTGTTATCTTGAGCTGCCTTCTTCTTTTGTTTTGTCATCCACATTCATGCTTAGATATTTTCAGACAATATTTTTTTCACCCTAGGACAATCACCTGATTTCTAGGTACAGTGTAGTTCTGCCTTTAGGTAGCCAAAGAGGGACTCACATTGGGCTTAGAAGCGATGGCATGAGGTATTAATCTCTGTACAAATTTTACAATGAAAATACGTGTGGAAATGTGTACTCTTGATACCTCTGACATTATGCATAAAAAGGTGAGACATTGGGATACAATATTAGACAACCCCAGATAATATGTCTGTTTTACCCTAAACATGTCCCACAGCAAGCCAAACAGTAAAGCCAGAGCATGCTAAAAATCTGTCATATACTGACAATGGAGATCATACTATTGAAGGTGAGGATGACTTTGTAGCTGTCAGCTACTAAGGATTGGTGTTCTCTCAAGTTGCAAAGATATTTGGTGAACAATCTAACCACTAAGGAAACTCAGGTAGAAATATCAGTTACCTAGGGTCCTTTCCAGCTCCCTAGTACCAATACTTCATTATATTTAATAATAGAATAGTTTTCTATAGACTGGTCCTATAAACCTGAAGTATAATTGATTGCCTTGAATGGCCCTGAGTGGCTCGGTGACCATACCTTCTGGCCCTGGCTTACTTCAGGGTTACTTGGATGATGCACCCTTTCATTCCTGTGACTGCACTCCAAAATATGATGTTATATTCATTCCCATTTGGAGGGAAAAGTGGAGTAGATCTTTATTTTATTTGTAGGATTACATTATTGACTATATTTGGCATTTATAAGTCTATACTAAGGCTATGGAGAAGGTAGAATCTCTCAAGAAAATTCTCTACAACTTTGAATGGCACAAGGATAGTTTGGAAGGCTTGAACATTGAAACAGCCTCAAAAATGTGGTCCTACTGGGCTGGGGGATGTGGCTCAAGCAGTAGTGTGCTCACCTGGCATGTGGGTGGCCCGGGTTCGATCCTTAGCACCACATAAAAACAAAGATGTTGTGTCCGCCGAAAACTAAAAAAAATAAATATTAAAAAATTCTCTCTCTCTCTCTCTCAAAAAAAATGTGGTCCTACAGATCTAGATGGTTCTAAACCTGCTGATATCTGTGCAGGGAGAATTTTTATGTATTTTAATATATATATATATATATATATATATATATATATATATATATATATATATATATATATCAGACAAAGAAGCTAGACTTAACCATGTCTTCATTCATTAAAGTCTTTGAAACTAATTGGCTATTTGGAGTATGACTCCTGACTGTCCATAATGAAAGCAAATTTTAAGGTCAAAGCAATCCTTGGTAGAAAGCTCTGTCCATAATAATTGTGGTTCTAGGTCTTAATATATGTACATGTATTTACTGATACTATTATGTGCCTTAACTTCAATATTTAACAAAAGGAGAAAAAGGACTGCTCACATAATTCAACCCTATCCTACTGATTCAGAGAACATCATGGAAGAGGTTGGAATATAAAATTGTAAGAGACAGACAAGGCATGAATTTTAGGGTCCCCTATTCCATCCATACTTTCTTTCCTGACTGAAAAATGACAATGTGCTATTATTTCTATATGACCCATCTACCGCCAGGTTTTTCCTCAGAAGACTTATGCAGCAATTAAGGCCCTAAATATTCCCAGGCACTGATAAAAAAATTTATGTTTCTTTTAAAATACTGAGTAACACCAACTATGGTGCATATCCATAATTCCTTAAGCCTTCATAAAAACATACCCTGATCCAACTGTAGAGACATAATTAAGAATAGCATCTCTTATATTTGACTGTTCCTTCAAGGATAACTTAAAACACTCTGTAAGTTAATGATAAATACTTTGAATTGATCCCAATTGTGTTTCATATTTTTTTCTTTGTGATCTCAACTGACCCCATCTGGGAACAAGTTGAAGCACTTTCATTTGAGAATTTCTCTGATACCCTTGTGAGGTGACTCCAGCAGTAGATTTAGTAACCTTCAGCAGACCTTTATCTTACTTCATATACAAAAGTCAACTAAAGTCAATTAAACACTTAATCATAAGATGTAAGATTAAAAAAATATATAAAACTAGAAGAAAACATAAAAGAAAGTCTTCTTCTCTTTGCTAATATTCTTTTGTATTGGAAAAGTGAAGTTGAAAAAGTCAAAGTATAGAAAAGAGATTACATCAAACTCAAAAGTTTCTTCACAACAAAGGAAACATCAATCTAAGAAATATCTTAATTAGTGTTTAAAAAATATTTGCAAGCTATCTATATAATAAGAGCTTTATATCACAATGTATAAGAAATTTAGAAGAGATTCAACTTGGCTGGGGGTGGGGAGGTAGCACTCCCATGACCTGCTCTGCTACACTGGCAGAGAGCGAGTTCAGAACGACCAGATGCTGTCCAGCAAAGTTGGGCTGCAGTGAAACCTAATGCAGAGTGCTTGAGGGCAGGTGAATCCGGGCCACCCAGCGTGCGGAGGGAGGTACTGGCTGGTTGATAGACAACATTCCGCAGTCAGAGGCGACTCAGTGCTATGGTGACCCGCGAGTGGCGTAAAGAAACAAAACTTCGGATCCTGTGAGGAGATGCCAGCCAAGCCTCCATGGGCCAGCAAACCGAGATCTGAGGCTGGAACTTAGGAGAGACAGAGCAGATCCACCCTTCCCATCAGATACCCCAGCAAGGACACCGGCATGCACCATGGCAGAGAACTGACGTTATCGGAGTTCAGCGGATGGGATCACTTCACAGTGAAATCGGTGACAACAGGTGTGTGACCCTCAGCCCACCATATCCATACAGCTGGGAAAACTCAAAAATCTCTCCCCAGCTCTCCGTGGGTGTGATTATTGGAGGTGAGGGAAACAGGAGAGGCACCTGACCCCCAACTCCCCCTCCCACCAGTGGCGACAGATGAGACCTTTCTGGCCAGCTCTCAGGGATGTGGCTATAGGAGGGAATCAGGCAAAATAAGCAGCCGGTCCCCAGCTCCAGCACTCCACAACCTTGGGGTCTGGGTGAATGGCAAACAGAGAGAGTACCCATTCAAGAGAGAAGGACATCCAGGGGGCTGCAGGCCCAGAGTATAGCTAGATCTGTGGAGAACGGCACTGGTGAGTAGGGCCTGGCTAGCAGGAGAAGCTGGCGGGGGCGGGTCCTGGGGACCAGGAGTGGCCCTGGGTGACCAGGATTAGAGAGCCGCCCAGCTGGGGAAGAGGAGCCGCCTCACAGAGATTGTTTCTTGTGTCTTGAGGGCAGAAGCTTGGCCCAGAGGGCACAGCTCCACCTACTGGAAAAGAAGATAATAGAACTCTAAGAGTGCATATTTTTTCTTTTCAATTTTTATATTTCCCTTTTCTTTTATTCTACCTATTTTTCTCTCTCTCTTTCTATTTAATGACTTCTTCCTTCCCCTTCTCCTACCTTTCCTCCCAAGCATTACGACTTCTATTATGTGTAATTTACTAAATGCAAATAGGTGAATGTTCCAAGGCTGTCTATAGTGCTCCCAAGTCCCTAGCTACCCCCAAATACTCTGGTCTATTCTCTTGTTAATACCCCCCTTCAGTAGAGCAATCTTCCAAGGTAGCTATGATATACTAACCCCCATACCATCACATCACCTGACCTAAACATAAAATCCTAAGAACAAACCACAGTTCGCTACACGCCATCAGAATCCGTATGCCTTTTATGAAACAAATGAATTTGCTTTAAATTACAATAAAACCCAACATCTCTAGACATTGTCTCCCATCACAAAGGAGAGATCCCGGAGATATACAAAACCAAAACAAATTTATAGGAGAAAATAGTAACACAGCAGTCAAACAGAGCTGGAAAGTAACATGAGCATCATGAAAAAACAAGGAAAAAAAGGATCACAAACAATGCAGGACAGCTTAAATTTACAGGAGAACCTAGAGGCATCAGAAAAATGGTCAGATAAAGAACTCAAGGAATATCTGACTCATATGGAATGGAATCTTAAAGAGGTCATTGGACAGCAAATGCAAACAATGAAAGATCTCTTTGACAACGAATTACATAAACAAATTCAAGAAGCAAAAGAACAACTCTACCAGGAGATAGAGGTTATAAAAAAAATCAAACAGAAATCCTAGAAATGAAGGAAATTATAAACCAAATTCAAAACTCAAATGAGAGTATTACCAGTAGAGTAGATCAAGTAGAAGTCAGAACATCAGACAATGAAGACAAAATATATCATCTCGAAAAGAGTCTTGTCAACTCCGAAAGGCTGGTAAGAAACCATGAGCAAAACATCCAAGAGATATGGGATATCACACACACACACACACACACACACACACACACACACACAAACTTAAGAGTTATTGGGATAGAGGAAGGTATAGAGGTCCAAACCAAAGGAATGAGCAATCTCTTCAACGAAATAATTTTAGAAAACTTTCCAGACATGAGAGATGAAACAGATGTCCAAATCCTAGAAGCCTACAGAACACCGAATGTACAAAACCACAACAGACCAACTCCAAGACACATTATTATGAAGATATCCAACATACAGAACAAGGAGATATTATTAAAAGCTACAAGAGAAAGGAGGCAGATTGCATTCAGGTGTAAACCAATTAGGTTAACGGCTGACTTTTCATCACAGACACTGAAAGCGAGAAGATACTGGAACAATGTATTTCAAACACTGAAAGATAATGGGTGCCAACCAAGAATATTGTATCCAGCAAAATTAAGCTTCAGATTGGACAACGAAATAAAAATCTTTCATGATAAACAAAAGTTAAAAGAATTCGCAGCCAGAAAACCAGCACTGCAAAGCATTTTGGGCAAAACACAACACGAAGAGGAAATGAAAAACAAACAAAACCAACAGTGGGAAGTACCTCGGTAAAGGGGGGGAAACTAATCAAAGAGGGAAAAACAAACCAAATTAAAAATAAATAAATAAATAAACAAACATGACTGGAAGTACAAACCATATATCAATAGTAACCCTAAATGTTAATGGCTTAAACTCACCAATTAAGCGACATAGGCTGGTAACCTGGATTAAAATCAGATCCAACAATATGCTGCCTTCAGGAGAGTCATCTGATAGGAAAAGACATACACAGGCTCAAGGTGAAAGGTTATGAAAAATCATACCACTCACATGGTCCTCGGAAGCAAGCAGGGGTGACCATACTCATATAGAATAAAATCAACTTCAAGCCTAAGTTAATCAAAAGGGATAAAGAAGGACACTATATACTGTTAAAGGGAACCATTCACCAACAAGATATAACAATTATCAATATTTATGCCCCAAACAATGGTGCTGCTACGTTCGTAAAACAAACTCTCCTCAAGTTCAAGACACAAATAGACCACAACACAATAACTATGGGTGACCTCAACACACCTCTCTCACCATTAGGCAGGTCTTCCAAACAAAAGTTGAATAAAGAAACTGTAGAACTCAATAACACAATTAATAACCTAGACTTAACTGACATATATAGAATATGTCAACCATCATCAAGCGGATATACTTTTTTCTCAGCAGCACATGGATCCATCTCAAAAATAGACCATGTTTTATACCATAGGGCAACTCTTAGAAATTATAAAGGAGTAGAGATAATACCATGCATCTTATCTGATCATAATGGAATGAAACTGGAAATCAACAATAAAAGAAGGAGGTAAAAATTCTACATCACTTGGAGAATGAACAATATGTTACTGAATGATCAATGGGTTACAGAAGACATCAAGGAGGAAATTAAAAAATTCTTAGAGATAAATGAAAACACAGACACAATGGATCAGAATCTATAGGACACAATGAAAGGAGTTCTAAGAGGAAAATTCATTGCTTGAAGTTCATTCCTCAAACAAAGAAAAAAACGGACAAAAAATGATCTCACACTTCATCTCAAAACCCTAGAAAAAGAAGAGCAAAACAACAGCAAATGTAGTAGAAGGCAAGAAATAACTAAAATCAGAGCTGAAATTAATGAAATTGAAACAATTGAAAAAATTGACAAAACTAAAAGTTGGTTCTTTGAAAAAATAAATAAGATCGACAGACCCTTAGCCATGATAACGAAGAGAAGAAGAGAGAGAACTCAAATTACTAGCATATGGGATGAAAAAGGCAATATCACAACAGACACTATAGAAATACAGAAGATAATTAGAAATTATTTTGAAAACTTACACTCCAATAAAATAGAAGATAGTGAAGGCATCGATAAATTTCTTAAGTCATATGATCTGCCCAGATTGAGTCAGGAGGATACACACAACTTAAACAGACCAATATCAATTGAGGAAATAGAAGAAGCCATCAAAAGACTACCAACCCACAAAAGATGGGTATACAGCAGAGTTTTACAAAACCTTTAAAGAAGACCTAATACCAATACTTTTCAAGCTATTTCAGGAAATAGAAAAAGAAGGAGCACTTCCAAATATATTCTACGAGGCCAACATCACCCTGATTCCTAAACCAGACAAAGACACTTCAAAGAAAGAAAACTACAGACCAATACCTCTAATGAACCTAGATGCAAAAATCCTCAATAAAATTCTGGCAAATTGGATTCAAAAACATATCAAAAAGATCGTGCACCTTGATCAAGTAGGATTCATCCCTGGGATGCAAGGCTGGTTCAATATAAGGAAATCAATAAATGTTATTCACCACATCAATAGACTTAAAAATAAGAACCATATGATCATCTCAATAGATGCAGAAAATGTTTTCGACCAAGTACAGCAGCCCTTTATATTCAAAACTCTAGAAAAACTAGGGATAACAGGAACTTACCTCAACATTGTAAAAACAATCTATGGTAAGCCTCAGGCTAGCATCATTCTAAATGGAGAAAAATTGAAGGCATTCCCTCTAAAATCTGGAACAAAACAGGGATGCCCTCTCTCACCACTTCTGTTCAACATAGTTCTCAAAACACTGGCCAGAGCAATTAGACAGACGAAAGAAATTAAAGGCATAAAAATAGGAAAAGAAGAACTTAAATTATCACTATTTGCAGATGATATGATTCTATACCTAGCAGACCCAAAAGGGTCTACAAAGAAACTATTAGAGCTAATAAATGAATTCAGCAAAGTGGCAGGATATAAAATCAACACGCATAAATCAAAGGCATTCCTGTATATCAGCGACAAATCCTCTGAAATGGAAATGAGGACAACCACTCCATTCAAAATATCTTCAAAAAAAATAAAATACTTGGGAATCAACCTAACAAAAGAGGTGAAAGACTTATACAATGAAAACTACAGAACCCTAAAGAGAGAAATAGAAGAAGATCTTAGAAGATGGAAAAATATACCCTGTTCATGGATAGGCAGAACTAACATCATCAAAATGGCGATATTACCAAAAGTTCTCTATAGGTTTAATGCAATGCCAATCAAAATCCCAATGGCATTTCTTGTAGAAATAGATAAAGCTATCATGAAATTCATATGGAAAAATAAAAGACCCAGAATAGCAAAAACAATGCTAAGCAGGAAGTGTGAATCAGGCGGTATAGCGATATCAGACTTCAAACTATACTACAGAGCAATAGTAACAAAAACAGCATGGTACTGGTACCAAAACAGGCAGGTGGACCAATGGTACAGAATAGAGGACACAGAAACCAGTCCACAAAACTACAACTATCTTATATTTGATAAAGGGGCTAAAAGCATGCAATGGAGGAAGGATAGCATCTTCAACAAATGGTGCTGGGAAAACTGGAAATCCATATGCAACAAAATGAAACTGAATCCTTTTCTCTTGCCATGCACAAATGTTAACTCAAAATGGATCAAGGAGCTTGATATCAAATCAGAGACACGGCGTCTGATAGAAGAAAAATTTGGCTACGATCTACATACTGTGGGGTCAGGCTCCAAATTCCTCAATAGGACACCCATAGCACAAAAGTTAAAAACTAGAATCAACAAATGGGACTTACTCAAACTAAAAAGTTTTTTCTCAGCAAAAGAAACAAAAAGAGAGGTAAATAGGGAGCCTACACCCTGGGAACAAATCTTTACTCCTCACACTTCAGATAGAGCCCTAATATCCAGAGTATACAAAGAACTCAAAAAATTAGACAATAAGAGAACAAACAACCCAATCAACAAATTGGCCAAGGACCTGAACAGACACTTCTCAGAGGAGGACATACAGTCAATCAACAAGTACATGAAAAAATGCTCACCATCTCTAGCTGTCAGAGAAATGCAAATCAAAACCACCCTAAGATACCATCTCACTCCAGTAAGATTGGCAGCCATTATGAAGTCAAACAACAACAAGTGCTGGCGAAGATGTGGGGAAAAGGGTACACTTGTACATTGCTGGTGGGACTGCAAATTGGTGCAGCCAATTTGGAAAGCAGTATGGAGATTTCTTGGAAAGCTGGGAATGGAACCACCATTTGACCCAGCTATTCCCCTTCTCGGTCTATTCCCTAAAGAACTAAAAAGAGCATGCTACAGGGACATTGCTAGATCGATGTTCATAGCAGCACAATTCACAATAGCAAGACTGTGGAACCAACCTAGATGCCCTTCAATAGAAGAATGGATAAAAAATGTGGCATTTGTACACAATGGAGTATTACTCTGCATTAAAAAATGACAAAATCATGGAATTTGCAGGGAAATGGATGGTATTAGAGCAGATTATGCTAAGTGAAGCTAGCTAATCCCTAAAAAATAAATGCCAAATGTCTTCTTTGATATAAGGAGAGTAACTAAGAACAGAGTAGGGATGAAGAGCATGAGAAGAAGATTAACATTAAACAGGGATGAGAGGTGGGAGGGAAAGGGAGAGAGAAGGGAAATTGCATGGAAATGGAAGGAGACCGTCATGGTTACACAAAATTACATGCAAGTGGAATTGAGGGGAAAAGGAAAAAAAAACATGTGGGAGAAATGAATTACAGTAGATGGGGTAGAGAGAGAAGATGGGATTGGAGGGGAGGGGAGGGGAGGGGTGATAGTAGAGGATAGGAAAGGCAGCAGAATACAACAGACACTAGTATGGCAATATGTAAAACAGTGGATGTGTAACCAATGTGATTCTGCAATCTGTATACGGGTAAAAATAGGAGTTCATAACCCACTTGAATCAAAGTGTGAAATATGATATGTCAAGAACTATGTAATGTTTTGAACAACCAACAATAAAAATTTTTAAAAAATCATATGGCGATTATCTTCAAAATGTGTTCAATAAATATGATGAGTTAGTAAAAAACAAACAAAGAAGAAACTTCTAGAGCTAGTAAATGAATTCAGAAAAGTGGCAGGGTATAAAATCAACATGCATAAATCAAAGGCATTCCTGTATATCAGTGACAAATCCTCTGAAATGGAAATGAGGACAACCACCCCATTCACAATATCCTCAAAAAAAATAAAATAAAATTCTTGGGAATCAACCTAACAAAAGAGGTGAAAGACCTATACAACAAAAACTACAGAACGCTAAAGAGAGAAATAGAAGAAGACCTTAGAAGATGAAAAGATATACCTTGTTCATGGATAGGCAGAACTAATATCATTAAAATGGCTATATTACCAAAAGTACTCTATAGGTTTGATGCAATGCCAATCAAAATCCCAATGGCATTCCTCACAGAAATAGAAAAAGCAATCATGAAATTCTTCTGGAAAATTAAAAGACCCAGAATAGCAAAAGCTATTCTAAGCAGGAAGAGTGAAACAGGCAGTATAGCGATACCAGATTTTAAACTATAATACAGAGCAATAGTAACAAAACAGCATGGTACTTGTACCAAAACAGGCAGGTAGACCAATGGTACAGAATAGAGGACTCAGAGCCCAATCCACAAAATTACAACTACCTTATATTAGACAAAGTTGCTAAAAGCATGTAATGGAGAAAGGATAGCATCTTCAACGAATGGTGCTGGGAGAACTGGAAATCCATATGCAACAAAATGAAATTGAATCCCTTTCTCTCACCATGCATAAAAGTTAACTCAAAATGGATCAAGGAGCTAGGAATCAAACCAAAAACTCTGCATCTAGTAGAAAAAGTTGACTCTAATCTCCATCTCGTGGTGTCGGGCTCCAAATTCCTTAATAAGGCACCTATAGCACAAGAGTTAAAATCAAGAATCAACAAATGGGACGTATTCAAACTAAAAAGTTGTTTCTCAGCAAGAGAAACAATAAGAGAGGTAAATAGGGAGCCTACATCTTGGGAACAAATATTTACCCCTCACCACTTCAGATAGAGCTCTAATCTCCAGAGTATACAAAGAACTCAAAAAATTAAACAACAAGAAAACAAATAACCCAATCAACAAATGGGCCAAGGATCTGAACAGACACTTCTCAGAGGATGATATACAATCAATCAACAAATACACGAAAAAAAATGCTCACCATGTCTAGCAATCAGAGAAATGCAAATTAAAACCACTCTAAGATACCATCTCACTCTAGTAAGAATGGCAGCCATTATGAAGTCAAACAATAACAAGTGCTGGCAAGGATATGGGGAAAAGGGTACACTTGTACATTGCTGGTGGGACTGCAAATTGGTGTGGCCAATTTGGAAAGTTGTATGGAGATTCCTTGGAAAGCTAGGAATGGAACCACCATTCGACCCAGCTATTCCCCTTTTCGGACTATTCTCAAAAGATCTAAAAAGAGCATACTACAGGGATACAGCTATATCAGTGTTCATAGCAGCACAATTCACAATAGCTAGACTGTGGAACCAACCTAGATGCCCTTCAACAGATGAATGGATAAAAAAAATGTGGCATTTATACACAATGGAATATTACTCAGCACTAAACATAACAAAATCATGACATTTGCAGGGAAATGGATGGCATTAGAGCAGATTATGCTAAGTGAAGTTAGCCAATCCCTAAAAAACAACTGCCGAATGTCTTCTTTGATATAAGGGGGGTGACTCAAAACAGAGCAGGGAGGAAGAGCATGAGAAGAAGATTACCACTAAACAGGGATGAGAGGTGGGAGGGAATGGGAGAGAGAAGGGGAATTGCACAGAAGATGGAAGGAGACCCTCATTGTTATACAAAATTACATATATGATGGTGTAAGGGGGAAGGAAAAAAAGAGAGAGAAAATTGTGTTACAGTAGATGGGGTAGAGAGAGATGATGGGAGGGGATGGGAGGGGAGGGGGGAAAGGAAGGGGATAGGAAGGACAGCAGAATACAACAGATACTAGTATGGCAGTATGTATAAACGTGGCTGTATAACCAATGTGATCCTGCAATATGTACACATGGGAAAAATAAGAATTCATAACCCATTTGAATCAAATGTATGATATATGATATATCAAGATCATTGTAATGTTTTGAGCAACTAATAAAAAAATAAAAAAATTAGAAACCTGACAAGACAGAAAAAAAACTAAAATATAGGCAAAGGCTTTTCTTCAGGATGGCATTTCTGAAAAAGCCATAAATGACTAATAGTAATTTTGAATTTATTTATTCTATTTATTAATGCACTATAGTTATTCTTAACTGTGGGTTTCATTTTAACATAATTATAAATGTATATAATTTACTCCATTTCAATCCTCAGTACTTACCAATAGGTAATTTTAAAATGCTCACTATTACTATTCATCAGGGAAATAAAATTATAATCATCATGCATTGTTAATTTACACCTACTAAAATGGATTTTATTTAAAAAGGTAAATATAAGGATTTGTGGTATGTGGATAAGGAAAATTCTTATACATTACAATTTAGAATATAAATTCTGTACTCACTATGGAAATGTTTATGTACTTTCTTCCAAAACTAAATAATTACCATGCAAGCCACAATCTCACTTCTGTCTATATGCTCCCAAAATTAAATCAGTATGTTGAATAAATGTTTGAATACTCACTTTTATTTTAGTGGTATTCACAATAACATAGGTATAAAAATAACCTAAGTAAGGGTCTAACAACAAATGAATGAAAATAAAAAAGTCATATAAATATACAAGGAAATTCCATCTTACAGAAGAAGGAAATATTTACATTTCCAACAGCATAGATAAAACTTGGAAAATATTATACTAAGTGATATAAACCAGGAAAAAGCAAAAAAAAAAAATACTGTGTTATTTCATTTATGTGTAGAATTTTAAAAGCTTGAGTTAAAGGATTTGAGAGGAGAATTGTGGTTGTAAAGTGTTGAGGCTGTGAGAAAGCAAGATGTTTGTAAAAGGGCACAGACTTAGTTAGGCAGAAGCAATAACTTCCATATATGTATTGTACAAGGGATGACTGTAATTAATAATGTACTGTATACTTGAAATCACAGAGAATGTAGATTTTAAATGACCTCACCACAAAATAGTAAGCATTCCACAATTGTATAGATATCAAAATATTATGTTGTACTAAAACAAGAGTAAAGTTCGAGCAGTCAGTGCAGGTAATGAATGACAGGGGTTAAGAGGGTGACGATGGGTTATCAAAGAGAGAACAATGGGTTGCTAATGGTTAACAACTACAATTGTGCTTCTTGGCACACTAGGTTGCTAATAATTGACCTCCACGGACCTGATCCTAGTTACATACATGGGAAGGAAAAAGAAAACAATGATTAAAAAGAGGTGTTATGACATCTATAAGAAAGCAGTTTGGAACTTTCTGGAGGAGTCTTCCCCCATTACATTGTTAAAACTTGTTTGCTATAATTGCCTCAGGGTTACTGGTGTGTTCATTCTTCAACACTAGGGAACAAGAACCCATTCCTCATCTGCACCATACATATATCAGTACTCCACAAATATATAAAGGAAATATTCAAACACTTTTGTCAAACTATAGAATATATTGAGATTGCTTGGTTACTCCCAATATTTTTGTAGAAAAGACACAAGAAACAGATATGTACAGAGATTCAAATGTCCTATAAATCATTCAAAAGACCTTAACAGACACCTCACCAAAGAAAATATACATATAAAAAATAAGCATGTGAAAAGATGCTCCATATAAAATGTCATCAGGAAAATTTTAAATTTAAACAATAATGAAGTCATTGTACAATTATGGCCAAAATCATAAACACTGACAACAGAAATTGCTGGTGATGATATTGAACAAAAAGAACATTCATCCTTTGCTGGTTGGAATGCAAGATGATGTAGTCACTGTATATGCTTCTCATCAAATTAAACATACAACATGTTCTAGCAGTCTCACTTCTGTATATTTATCGAAAAGAGTTTTAAAAACACATTCATACAAAAGCCAGGATGGTGAAGTCTATAGCAATTTTATTTATTGCTATGGTTTAGATATGAGATGTTACCCAAAGTTTCATGTGTTGAAGGCTTGATCCCCAATGCTTCAATGTTAAGAAGTGAGGCTTTTGTGAAGTGAGTGGATCCTGAGAGCTCTGTTGCACTAATTCACGTATTAAATAATTGGTAGGTTCATAATTGCAGGGATTTCTGGAGATGTTAGAAAATGTAGGAGGGGCCTAATTGGAGAAAGTAAGTCACTGGCATACATGTTCTGAAAGCATATATCTTATCCCTGGCCCTTTCCTGACTCTTTTTGCTCCTGGTTGCCATGTGAGCTTTACTTTGCCAAACCATTCCATCATGATGTTGTGCCTTTCCTCACCCAAATGATAGAGCCAGCTGGTTATGAACTGAAATCATGGTCCAAAATAAACCTTTTCTTCATTAAAAAAATAAAAACCTAACAAATGCTGGTGAGGTTGAAGAGAAAGGGGAATTCTTTTATGCTACTGATGTAAATGAAAAATAGCCATTATGAAAACCACTATAGAGGGTCCTAGAAAATATGTAAAAACTTTATAGTACTTAAAAATAGAACACCATACAATACAACAGTCCCACAACTGGAATAAGGGATTGATTGATTACATGAATGTTCGCATCACCTTTGTTTTGATCATAACATCAAAAGGAGATACAATGCAAATGCCCACAAGTAGGTGACTATACAAAGTATTGGTTGAATATCCATATAATTAAAAAAAATAGAAATAACAAAAAACAGTAAATATATAATAAAAATCTCTAAAATAATATCTTATGTAAAAGAGGTCATACATAATAGAATATCTGCCAAATAACCACATATACAAAATGCAATAACAGGAAAAGTTAATGTAGCAGTAAAATAAATAAGAAGAGATTTTCAACCCTAGATAAGTCTGTAAGGGATGTTGTCTAAAGATAAACAGAGAAATATATTAAAGTTGTTTTGTGTGGTGGTTATTGGGGAATATAAGATTGTGAAAACTATTCTAACCAAATTCTTTATGAAACCACAGAAAGTTTATCTCTTGATAGTGACATTAAAGAATGCAAGTAAAACAAATTAAATTGAGAATAATATGGTCTCTAATATTTGCAGGCATGTCTTATATGGGCATCATGAAAATATAGGATTAAGAATAAATACACACTGAAAATTAAACTGTGATTATCTCCAATGAGGATCATGAAATTTGGGGAACAGACTACATGCCTTTCCTATAGCTAAATACCTATGCCTTGGCCTATTTCTGGACACAACTTATTGGACTCTTGTTTGAGAATGACACATGCAGGGGAGAAAAAAATTTTGAGGCCCCACCAAGACTCAGATATATTTGATTTTCTGTCTTTCTCTGGTCTTGAGTTCCACAAGTTCACAGACAGGAGATGGATGAGAAGTGGCCACTACACAAGCAGTGTCCCATTTGGACCTGCTCCTGGCCACTGAGAACCCACCTAGAGCAGCAAGGTAAATTTAAGCAGAAGAGCCTGGGGTGATCCTGAATTCAGCCAGAGGCTCTGATACCCTCAGAGCAACTGCCCAAGGGGTCATTGAAAAGTGTGTTTGAAATATGTTGGATGAAAATGTTGAAGTCTCTACCACTGGATTTAACCCAAAGGAAATGAAATCAGCATGTTGAAGAGACATTTGCACTGCAAGAAAAAAACTAATAAGAGCCAGGATGTAGAAAAAAAACCCTAAATTATGATCAATGAATAAATGGATAAGGAGTATGAACATCTTCGGGAAACTGGCTTGTTTCAGTTATCATAAGACTTTAAGTTCCATCCATTTACTGGAAAGTATTTCATGCTTCATAATTATATCAAAATTAATCCTATTGTCATGTTTAAATAAAAAGGACCAATAAAATTGAATAATGAAAAAATAACATAATGAAAAAAAACTTATTTAGAAAATTTAAAAAAATAAATAAATAAGAGTATGTATTACATGTACACAATAGCCATATAAAGCATAAAAGCTTTTCTTTTACAACAAAGTGGGTGGATCTAGAAGACTTTACCTTAATTGAGATAAGACACACATAGAAGCCCTGCCCTTATATGTGGAATCTAAAAATAAGATTGGGACTCTAGACATTAATATAGACTATTAGTAACTAGAGACTGGTTAAGGTGGGGTTGAGGAGATGGGAAGTGGTCGATCATTGGGTACAAGGTTTCAGTTACATAGGAGGAATAAGTTCCAGTGTTCTATGACACAGTGGTATTAACATAGTTAACAATGGTGCATTGTGTACCTTCAAATATGTAGAACAGAGGATGTTGGATCTACTAACCATACAGAAAGGATAGAATTTAGGTGATGGATATGCAAATTAGCCTAGCTTAGTCACACTCAAGGTGTATATGAATTAAGAAATTACAATGTAATTAATAAATATGTAAACATATTTATAAAAGATAAAATAAAATTCATAAAAATGGAATAGTCATACGAACCGAGGCCTACGACATTGGCTAGATGATTGTCCTATTCCTAAAAGTAAAGCCCACCATATTTGTATACATATGATGAATGATTTCTAAGTTCAGTGAATAAAAGTCAAATTTGATTCATGAAAACAGAGCTATAATTCTTTAGTCAATAAGATAGAGAAAAGACAGATATTAATTGTGGGAATATAAGGCTAAGGGGATAATTCTATAAACTGGGCCCACACAGCTGACTCCCCCCATCACACACACATGCAAGATTTCTTTTCAAAATAAATTTAACTGGAACCCTTCCTAGCTTATGGCAACAGGGTATGTAACATTCCTCAACAAATAACCTGTGATCTACAGGGGGAATGCAGGTCTGAAATGCCGACAGAAAGAACCCAAGTTACTCTGATTAGGCAGTGGGGAGTATGTGAACCTTACACAGACAAGATGCCAGAATTCAGAGAAATAAGGATAATTCCCACTAAGCATAAAATATGTAAGAACATGTGTCAATTAGAACCAATCAATATGGGTCAAAATGACCTAGAACTGTCATGCACAATGGGGACTGAAAAGGCTGGGGTTATCCTGCTGTCAGTAAAAAGTCAAGAGGGGGGCCTGGGTGGGATTCACTGGAAACTTCCCTGGAACCTGAGAGGGTACATTCTCTCCTATGAGCAGGTCCCCTTTCACTTTTCCTAAACTTTCAATAAACTCATGCCTGCTACTATGAGTGACATGTCTGAAATGTTTCTGGCATGATTGTAAGAAATGGTGTAGAGATAAACTGCTGTGGCTGTGGCAGCTGCACACATCAGTCCTTTGTCCCATAACAAATCCACAGATTGAGCCAGTTTACAGACCAACAGCCTCTTGAATGAGAAGGGTGTCAGTTATCCTTGATAAATCATGCTGAAAATTCAAGATGCATGAAGAGACATGCCCAAAACTCAACTTCTCTTTCAAAAAGAAGAATCAAAATAAAAGACATAAGGTTGAATCCTGAGGGATATGACCATGGGAGAACACTGGAAATCGATAACTATAATCTGGACACTTATAAGATTCAGAGACCTTGGAAAAATAATACAGCCAAAGAAATAAAATATCCCAATATTTGCATCTAGACTTCACAGTTCTGGAGGGGGAAACCCTACAGGAAAGGCAGTAAAAGAGTCACAGAAAATGCTATCAGCATGGAAGCTATCAATGCCAGCTACTGTAAAGTTTAACAGTTCTCACAGGCCTGCGGCCAACTTAGATAAGTAACCTGAAATCTGAACCAGAGCCTTACTTTGAAAGTGGATCTTATATCATACCACAGCAACAACAACCCGGGTGCTGTAGTTAGAATCATTTTGAGAAGTTTGAGATGATGATGATGATGACGACGACGACGACGACGACGATGACTATCATTATATGAGTTTGGGCTTCTCCAGGGCAGAGACACCTGCATATTCACACATCCAGAATTCCACAAACATTCTAATACACTGGCTTTTGGGGTGGTATCTGTCTTTTAAATTCAACTTGGCCCAGCATAGTGACTATGACATAGACCTGGATGCTCTAGAAAGAATGTGGAAAGGCAGAGAATAATAGAGGGCATCATTCACAGGAAACAGGAAATTATGACACTTACCCTCTGTGAACAAGGTTGCAGACAGCTATGTTTTAATCCACATGGGCCAAGAAAGAAGGCAGGCCCCAAGGTGCATCCCAATGGCCCATCCCCTGTTACTGAGAGGGTAATGAAGGAATATCACCATGGTTATCACTGTTGCACTGCCTGCATCACTGTGAGATGGCCTTGAGAAACTCCATTACTTGAGGCACTGATCCTACCCATAGGCACACAAGGTCAAAGTGGGCACTGGTAAGAATTGTCTTTGGCTCTGGCCATATACTCAATCCTGGGCAGACATTGTCAACAAAGTGGCAGACAGAAACATGAAATTTCCTTTTGCAACTCCACCTATGAAGTTCCTAATGCTGCCTCAACCATCTCTGTCAGACCATAACATTTACTGGCCAAATAATAAGTTATATGGCTCCTGGCCACTACTGGGGTATCTAATACCAGAGAACTTCACTAGTAGCAGAGCTGGCACTACATATGAAAATCCCTACCACTGTATAGAGGCCCCAGATCCCATTTTAGAAGTTGTCACACCATGAGGACCCCACACCGTCAGCTGTTTATACCATACCTACCTGAACTGCATGCTATGAAGATAATGGGTCTCTCCAACACTAACACAATACACAATGTGTGCCAAATCATTAATAAAAATCACAGAAACTATAGGGATGTCACACAATGGTGCCCAGCTAGAACCAAATCTATTGTTGCATAACAAAACAAGATATTAAGATGCATCTTCAGAAGAATGTAAGTAAGAGGGCAACCCTGTAAAAGTGGTAGACATATCTGATCTAAACAGGTGCACAAATCCCAAGGATGGAGCACAAGAAATATGAAAAAGCAAGATAATGTAATACTTCCAAAACAACATAATAATTCCCTAGGATCTGATTTCAAAGAAACCTAAATAGATGAAATACCTCACAGAGAATTAAAATAATAAAATTTTAAAGTGTCAATGAAAGATAAGAGAATACAGAAAAATAGCTAAATGAAATTTGGATATAATTTAGTATATGAGGGAGAAATTCAGCCAGGAGGTATAGAGTTTAAAATGAACAAAACAGAAATATTGGAAATTAAGATTTTAGTAAGTTAAACTAAAAATAGTTGAAAGTATCAACCACACACTAGCAAACAGATTTTGAACAAATGCTCAAAATAATTAGCCATCAGGGAAATGCAAATAAAACCTACAACTGGGTGCCTTTTCACTCCAGTTAAGATGGCTATTATTTAAAATAAAATAACTATACCTATTGAAGATGTGGAGAGAAAGAATGCCTTATGGACTGTTTATAGGTAGGTATATTAATGTAGACATTATGGATAATATATGGAGGATCCTCAAGAAAAATAAAAAATAAGATAAAAATATAACTACTGCATGATGGTCCCTAATCCAATTCTTGGTATATAACTGAAGAGATGAAATCAGCATACTGAAGAGATATTCGCATTCCTATGTTTATTGTGACATTATTCATAATACTAAGGAATGGAATCAGCCTAGGTATCCATAAAAAATGAAAAAATAAAGGAAATTATATATATATTTAATATATTTATATTAAAATCTCCAATGAAGTATTATTCATCCCTAAATAAAACTAAAATGCTGCATTTACAGCAAAATGGATGGAACTTGGGATTTTATATTAAATCAAATAAGTCATTCACAAAAAGACAAGTACTATGTGTTCTTCCTTATATTTGAAAGATAAAATGATTTGACCTGAATGTTGAATATGGATGACTAGAGATTGGGAAAGATATGTGTTGGGGGATAGATGAGCAGAAAAAGGCAGCTTGTATTTGAGCAGTACTCACTGAATCAATGTATGGGAATATCACACTGAACCCCATTAGTGTGTACAGTTAATAAAATTTAGTATTAAAAAATAAAAAGCCAGGGCTTTTTTTGAGTTGCATTTCTATGGTGATTAGTGATTTTGAAAATTTATTCATATACTTGTCATTTGCACGTTATTTTCAAAAATATCCATTAATATGATGTACCTATTTTAAATTATGTTTTTTATGTTCACTTTTTTGAGTTTCTTATATAGCATACATTTAACCCCTTTTCAGATGCATAGTTTGCATGTATTTTTCCACTCAGCTGGTTTTCTGTTCACTGTGTTAAATTACTCCTTTGGTGTAAAAATTATTTTTAGTTTAATATTCTGCAATTTGCCTAATTTTCTATTGTTGCCTTTCTGTATATTATTTTTTTTAAAAAAACTTGTTCAGGAGAAGAGAGGTGAGTACAAGCAGAATGATGACCCCAACTCCTCTACAGTTTGGAATCAAACAGTGAGAGAATAGCTAATCATTCATATGAGTAACAGAGGAAATCCACTGAAGCCTAACATTAGTCTGTAAGTAACTGGGAGAGACTCAGAACATTGAGTTACTAGAAAAGAAAGCAAAGAATAATTCACCACTGTACTTGCAACAAAAGCATTGAGGCAGGGCAGGCGGAGAGGTGACAAATAAAGAAAGAGAAGCAAACCCAATGAGCTTGCCTCAGAAATAGGGGTAGAAGAGAAAGTCACACTAAATTAAGTTGTGGAAGAAGATGCAAAGAGGGCCAACACATAAGAGCCCTGCTTTACTAATTTGTTGGTGGAAAACAGTGGTGGGCAGTGATTTTTTTCTTTTAAAGAGAACACCTAAATCAAAAACTCTGGGCCAGGGTTGTGGTTCAGTGGTAGAGTGCTTGTGTAGCATGAGGGAGGCACTGGGTTTGATCCCCAGCAGCACATAAAAATAAACATATAAAATAAAGGTATTGTATGCATCTGCAACTACAAAACTATTTTTAAAAAACTCTGAAAAGAACTAAATTCCTATAGAATTGTCCCATCTAGAGATGTCACAAATGTTTTCATGGGGAATGCCTTCAAACCAGGCCACCTCATTAACATATGTAGTGAGATTTCTGTGATGTGCAAGCCATTGAGCCCTGCCAGCACTGGCAATAAAATGGAGTGGAATGGACCAAGAGGAGTAGGCAGGGTGCTCAAACTGTCCAAGAATAATACCTTACTGCATACTGGGAACTATGTGGTTGCACACACATTTTGCAACCCAGCACGTTTTAATTTGCCTCATTTATGGGAAATAAAGTGCAATATTTCATCACATCACTTCCAGAGCCACCTAGGCCAAAACAGAAGGGAGAGATGAAGTCTGTACTGAGTCCCAAGCTTGCTATTTCCCACAGAATTCATACAGTCTCATCTGAGCCAGGGAGACATATGGCCAATGGGCATCAGACAATACAAAGCAATTTCCTTGGACCCTGCCAAGAGCTCCAAAGATCACAGACGTGTCACAGAACTGCCAGACTCACTTAGGGTTCTGCCAGAAATGGTGGGATAAGGTCTCTGTGGAGAGGCACCCGACTTAGAGTTCTGCAGTTTTTGAAGCAGAACTAAGCTAAGCTAAGCTAGATTGGGGAAAAACTGAATAGACAGCTCCTTAATCCTAGGCAAACATAGGTGTGGTCATCACTACCTCATGCTAAGAGATGTTCCGAGGTCATGCTGATGAGATTCAGGCATTTATCATGCTTGCCCAAATCTGGCAGAATCCCAATCTGAAAGGACCAACAGGATATATCCCATCTCAGCTATCTCAACAAGGAGTAATTCTAGAATATTTATTGTTAGTTTTTGGATTTCATTGGTTGTGTCTTCTGTGTTGGTTGAATAGGTTTCTGCTCATTACTTGACATTGCGTACTTTAATCCAATTTAATTTTTTTATGTTTTAGTGTGGTTTTTGTGTTTATTCCTTCTTTTTCTTCATGTTTTCACACCATATTTCCCCTTTATCTTCTCATGTTTTTGTCTTCACTCTGCCTTTCATCACCCCTCAGTTTACTTTATTTTATTTTTTATGTCTTCATCTTTCCCCTTAATTTTCATCTTCTATTTAGTTTAATATTAATTTTACTTCCCCTTATACTTAATTTCAATGTTTTCTTACTCCCATTTTCTACTTTTGGATTAATGGAATGGAAGGAATCATTTTCAATAATTTTTCATGTTTTATAAGTATATGGTTTTTTTTCAAGGGGTTGCAGTTGCCAGTGATTATTATCACCTCTTAAAGTGATGCTAGGGACTGATCACAGCACTGTGAAAAGTTTAGTGGCTTCATCAAAGCAGAGATATATCCAAAGCTTGAGGCATATAGTAAACAGAAAGTACCTCACTAAAAATAAACTCATGTAATAGTGGAAGAGATGTCTATCCCAGTAGGTGGGTAAATCTCAATACACAAATATATTAAAACTGAGATAAAAAAAAGTAATAAGACACCTCAGGAGGTTCATAATCCTTTAATAATTGAACACATACATATTGAAGTTGAATAAATACAAAACAAAGAATTCAAAAATTGATTATAAAGATGACCTATGAGTGGGTGGATCTGGGCTGCTGGGCTTGACCTCCCATGGTAGTCTGTTGGTTGGAAGGGGTGGTCCTGTGCCAGAGGCTAGGATCTGTCAGTTGTCTGCCCCACCTGAGGACGGGTGGACTGGGCCTGCTGTGCACCTGGGTTCAGCACAGGCAGGTGTGGATAGATCTGGGATGCTGGGATTAAACTCCCATGGTAGTCTACTGGTTGGAAGGGGTGGTCCTGTGCCAAAGGTTAGGCACTGGAGGTGTCTGCCCCACTGGGGGAGGGGTGAACCAAGCCTATTGACCACCAAGGGATGTCAAGCCCACCAGCCCAGATCCACCAACACCAACTTGTGCAGGACCCAGATCCAGGGTGCAGTAGCATTCATTGAGGAACACCAGCAAGGTCTGGAAGCCCAATATCAAGGTGAGGTACAGACAATCTGCACAGGTACTACAAGAATACAGGGAAGAAACTGTAATATCTCAGAGCCACATTGCAAGAAAGGAAGACACATAGACAACATGAAAAAACAAGGGTGTAAAATGTCCCAAACAAACAAGGACACTATAATAACAGAACCCATGGATAGTGAAGTTGATGAAATAAAGAGTTCAGAAGGTTCATAATTAAAATGATCTGTGAATTAAAGAATGACCTCAATGAGCAAATACAAGCAAAAATTTATCACACCAACAATGAAATAAGAGAGCAAATACAGGTAGCAAAAAAAAATAATTCAAGAGACAGACAGAGAGACTCCGAAAAAAAAAAAAAAGTCTTAAATCCTTGAAATGAAGGATACAATAAATCAAATAAAAACTCAATAGGAAGTGTAAGCAACAGACTAGATCAATTGGAAGAAAGAATGTCAGATAATGAAGACAAAGTATAGAATCTGGAAAATAAAGTTGATCACACAGTGAAGAAAGTTAAAACAGAACCTCCAAGAATTATGGGACAGCATCAGAAGACCAAATTTAAGAGTTATTGGGATAGAGGAAGGCACAGAATTTCAAACCAAAGTAATGCACAATCTCTTCAATGAGTTTATATCAGAAAATATACCAAGCATGAAGAACAAATTGGAAAAAACAAATACAAAAGGCTTACATAACAGCAAATGGACAAAATTACAACAGATCCACACCAAGACACATTATGATGAAAATGTCTAGCATACAGAATAAGGATAGGATCTTAAAAGCCACAAGAGGAGAAGAATCAGATCACATATGGGGGGGGGTGGATACCAATTCTATCTCACCAGATTTTTCAACCCAGACCTTCAAAGCCAGGAAATCATGGAAAAACATATACCAAGCTCTGAAAGAAAAGTGATGCCAACCAACAATTTCATATCCAGTAAAACAAAGAATTAGATTTGATGAAAAAAAACTTCCCATGATAAACAAAAGCCAAAAGAATTTACAACTAGAAAGTCTACATTACAGAACATCCTCAGCAAAATATATTCCAAGAAGAGGAAATAAAAAAAAAAACAATGATGAAAATCAGCAGAGGGAAGGATTACACTAAAGGAAAATCTAATCAGAGTAGAAACCAGTCACATTAAATACCAAAAACAAACAAAAATGGCTGGGAATGCAAATCATGTCTCAATAATATCCCTGGATGTTAATGGCTTAAACTCACCAATCAAAAGACATGGACTAGGAGATTGGATCAAAAAAGGACCCAACAATATGCTGCCTCCAAGAGACTCAGCTCATAAAAAAAAAAAAAAAAAAAAAAAAAAAAAAAAACATTCACAGACTGAATGTGAAGGGTTGGGAAAAATCATACAACTCACATGAACTGCAGAAGCAAGCAGGGGTTTTCATCCTCATAGAAAATAAAATAGACTTCAAACTAAAGTCAATCAAAAAGGATAAAGAAGGACACTACATACTGCTCTAGGAAATCATACACCAACAAAACTTAACAATTATAAATATATATGCCCCAAACAATGGAACATCTACGTTTATCAAACAAACTCTTATCAAGTTCAAGAGTCAAATAGACCAGAACACAATAATTTTGGGTGACTTTAACATACCTCTTTCATCACTAGTTAGATCTTCCAAACAAAAGCTGAAAAAAGAAATTATAGAACTCAGTAATGCAATCAATCATTTAGACTTAACTGACATATGGAGAATATTTCAACCTTCAATGAGAGAATATACTTTCTTCTCAGCAGCACATGGATCCATATATATATATATATATATATATATATATATATATATATATATATATACTATTCCACAAAGCATCCCTTAGGAAATATAAAAAAGTAGAGATACTACTCTGCATTCTATCAGATCACAATTGAATGAAATTAGAAATCAATGATAAAATAAGAAATAAAATCCACTCCAAAATCTGGAGACTAAATAATATGCTACTGAATGAACAGTGTGTTACACAAGACATCAAGGAGGAGATAAAAAACATTTAGAAGTGAATGAGGACAGAGATAAAACATATCTAAATCTCTGGGACACTATGAAAGCAGTTCTAAGAGGAAAGTTCATTGCATGGAGTTCATTCCTTAAAAGAAGAAAAAGTCAACAAATAAAAAACTTAACATTATATCTCAAAGCCCTAGAAAAAGAAAAACAAATCAACACCAAAAGCAGAAGAAGACAGGAAATAATTAAAATCAGAGCTGAAATCAATAAAATTGAAACAAAAGAAACAATTGAAAAAATTGACAAAACAAAAAATTGGCCCTTTGGAAAAATTAGTAAAATTGACAGACCCTTAGCCATGATAATGAAGAGAAGGAGAGAGAAAACTCAAATCATTAACATATGTGATAAAAAAGGAAATATCACAACAGACACAACAGAAATACAGAAGATAATTAGAAATTATTTTGAAAAGTTGTACTCCAATAAAGTAGAAAATATCGAAGGCATCGACAAATTTCTAGACTCATATAATTTGCCCAAATTGAATTAGGGTGATATACACAATTTAAACAGATCAATTTCAAGTGACAAAATAGCAGATGCCATCAAAAGTTTACAAACCAAGAAAAGCCAAGGGCCGGATGCATACTCAACCAAGTTCTACAAGACCTTTAAAGAAGAACTAATTCCAATACTCTCCAATTTATTTTAGGAGATAGAAAAAGAGGCAGCACGTCCAAAATCATTCTATGAGGCCAATATCACTCTAATTCCAAAACCAGGAAAGACACATCAAAAAAAGAGAAATTCAGACCAATTTCTCTAATGAACATGATGTAATAAAATTCTCGCAAATCGAATACAAAAACATATAAAAAAGATAGTACACCATGATCAATTGGGATTCATCCCAGGGATGCAAGGTTGGTTCAACATATGAAAATCAATAGATTTACTTCATCACATCAATAGACTTAAAGGTAAGAACCATATGACCATCTCAATAGATTCAGAAAAAGCATTTGACAAAATACAACACCCTTCATGTTCAAAACTCTAGAAAAACTATGGATAACAGGAACATATGTCAACATCATAAAGGCTATTTGTGCTAAGCCCCAGGTCAACATCATTATAAATGGAGAAAAATTGAAGATATTTCCTCTAAAAACTGGAACAAGACAGGGATGCCCTCTTTCACCACTTCTTTTTAACATAGTTCTTGAAACACTGGCCAGAGCAATTAGACAGACAAAATAAATTAAAGGGATACATATAAGAAAAGAAGAACTCAAATTGGCACTATTTGCTGATGATATGATTCTATACCTGAAAGACCCTAAAAGTTCCACCATAAAACTTCTAGAACTAGTGAATGAACTCAGCCAAGTAGCATGATATAAAATCAACACCCATAAATCAAAGGCATTTCTGTATATCAGTGACAAATCCTCAGAAAGGGAAATGAGGAAAATGACCCCATTTTCAATAGCCTCAAAAAATACTTAGGAATCAACCTAACAAAAGAGGTGAAAGATCTACATAATGAAAATTACAAAACTCTAAAGAAAGAAATCAAAGAAGACCATAGAAGATGGAAAGAACTACCTTGCTCTTGGATAGGCAGAATTAATATTACCAAAATGACCATACTTCCAAAAGCACTGTACAGATTTAATGCAATTCCTATCAAAATTCCAATGATATTCCTCATAGAAATAGAAAAAGCAATCATGAAATTCATCTGGAAAAATAAGAGACCCAGAATAGCTAAAGCAATCCTTAGCAGGAAGAGTAAAGCAGGTGGCATCCCCATATCAGACTTTAAACTATACTACAGAGCAATAGTAACAAAAACAGCCTGGTATTGGCACCAAAACAGACTGGTAGACCAATGGTACACAATAGAGGACACAGAGACTAACCTATAAAACAAAATTATCTTATATTAGACAAAGGTGCCCAAAACATGCGTTGGATAAAAGATAGCCTCTTCAACAAATGGTGCTGGGAAAACCAGAAATCCATAAGCAACATAATAAAGTTAATCCCCTATCTCTCACCATGCACAAAACTCAACTCAAAATGCATCAAGGACTTAGAAATACAACCAGAGACCCTGCATCTAGTAGAAGAAAAAGTAGGCCCTAATCTCCATCATGTCAGATTAGGCCCCAACTTCCTTAATAAGACTTCTATAGCACAAGAATTAAAATCAAGAATCGATAAATGAGGTGGATTCAAACTAAAAAGTTTCTTCTCAGAAAAAGAAACAATCTGTGGGGTGAATATAGAGCCTACATCTTAGGAGCAAATCTTTACCCCTCACACATCAGATAAAGCACTAATCTCTAGGGTATATAAATAACTCAAAAAGCTAAACACCAGGAAAACAAATAACCCAATCAATAAATAGCCAAGAACCTGAACAGACACTTCAGAAGATGATGTACAATCAATCAACAAATACATGAAAAATGTTCATCATCTCTAGCAATTAGAGAAATGCAAATCAAAACTACTCTAAGATTTCATCTCACTCCAGTCAGAATGTCAGCTATTATGAAGACTAACAATAATAAGTGTTGGCGAGGATGTGGGGAGAAAGGTACACTCTTACACTGCTAGTGGGACTGCAAATTGGTGCAGCCAATATGGAAAGCAGTGTGGAGATTTCTTGGAAAATTGGGAATGGAACCCCCATTTGACCCAGCTATCCTTTTCCATACTACGGGGTCAAAGTCACATCAATGCTTATAGCAGCATAATTGACGAGAGCTAAACTGTGGAACCAACCTAGATACTCTTTAATAGATGAATGGATAAAAAATGTGTCATATGTACACAATGGAATATTACTCAGCATAAAATGTAAATAAAGTCATGGCATTTGCAGGTAAATGGATGGATTTAGAGAAGATGATGGTAAGTGAAGTTAGTCAATCCCCCAAAACCAAGTGCTGAATGTTTTCTTTGATACAGGGAGTCTGATTTATAGTGGGATAGGGAGCGGGAACATGGGAGAAACAAACTCTAGATAGGGCATAAGGGTTGGAGGGGAAGGGAAGGGGCATATGGATATTAATGATGGTGAAATGTGATGATCATCATTTTCCTAAGTACAGGTATGAAGACACAAATTGGTGTGAATATACTATGTATACCACCAGAAATATGAAAAATGTGATCTCTCTGTGTAATAAGAATTTTAATGCATTCTGCTGTCATATATAAATTTTAAAAAATTATCTATTAGTTAAAAAAGTCCTAAGAATTAAACTAATGGGAAAAATACAGGATATGAAAAATAATTTCAATAAAGTGGTAGAGATTCTATCAAAGAGCCAACATATACCTTGGAGGTGAACAAACACACAGTGGAGATTCTCACCAAAAAAAATAATCAAGCAGAAGAATGGCCATCAAGGGTTGAAGACAAAGTAGATGAACTAGAACACTCAGGCGGTAATGGAGAAAAAAATAAGAAATTATGAGAGGCTGGGGAATAGCTCAGAGGTAGAGTGCTTGCCTAGTATGTATATGGTCTTGTGTTCAATCCCCAGTCAAAAATAATCATAAAAAATAAAATAAGAACCTATCACCAGAATATACAATATATTTGAGACCATACTGAAAGGTCAAACATAGGACTCATTTACACTTAGGAAGGAGGGGAGATACAGACTAATGTTATGTAAAATTTATTCAGAAAAATGATAGCAGAAAATTTTCCTAATCTTGGGAAGTAGAAGGGCATATAGGAACTAGAGGTGTTTACAATTACAGACAAGACCATAAAGGATCTTCATCATATATTATAGTTAAAATGCCAAAAATGCATAACAATGAAGCTACAAGACCGAAGCAACAAATCACACATACAGGTAAGCCCATCAGAATAACAGCAGAATTCTCAGCAGAAACTCTACAGACCAGGAAGGCAAGGAATGATGCATTTCAATCGCTCATTATCTGTGTGGGGCATTGGTATCTGGAATTCTTATATATTTCAAAATCTGTTAATTTTTATATAAAATGGAATAGTATTTATATATACTTTAAATCTCCTATTACTTAATATCAAATAAAATATAAATGTGGTATACAAAAAGTATCTCAATACTAAAAAAACAAACAAGAAAACTAATCAATAAATGGCCAAATGAATGCAAAGGCCACTTCTCAAAAGAAGATGTGCTAATGGTAAATAGTATGTAAATAAATATTATTCAATATCTTTAGCCATCAGGAAAAATATATTCAAACTACAAAGAAATTCCCTCTGACTCCATTTAGAAAAGTAAATATCAAGAATAAAAATCACAATTAATATTAGTGAGGATACAGGATAAGGAACATTTATATACTCTTTGTGGGAATGTAAATTAGAGTACTTTGGGAACCAGTATAGAGGTTACACAAAAATATAAAATTAGGGCTGGGTCTTTAGCTCAGTGGTGGAGTGCTTGCCTCGCCTATGTGTGTGGCACTGAGTTCAATCCTCAGGACCACATAAAAATAAAGAAATAAAAAACAAAGATCAATAAAAGGAAGGCTTTTTAAAAAATCTAATATCAGAAGTAGTATAAAGTCCACTTTACCATTTTTTGGTATTTATCCAGAAGAAAAAATTAAAATCAGTGTTTTAGTCAGCATTTTTTTGACTCTGACTAAAAAACCTGACCAGAACAATCAAAAAGGAGAAAAACTTTATTTGGGGACTCACACTTTCACAGGTCTCAGTCCAGGGGCTTGAGGTGGGGCAGAACATCATGGTAGAAGATTGTGGTGAAGGAAAGCTGTCCACATGATGATCAGAAAGCAGAGAGAGGCTCCACTCACCAGATTCAAAATACATACCCCAAAGGCATGCACCCAATGACCTACTTCCTCCAGTCACACCCTACCCACCCTCAGTTGCCACTTAGTTAATCCCATCAGAGTACTAATCCACTGATTTGGTTTAGGCTGTCAGAACCCAATTTTTTCTCCTCTAAACTTTCTTGTATTGTCTCACCCATGAGTTTTTGGAGGGACACCTCATATCTAAACCATGACATCCATCAAACTTAAGAGATACATGAATACACATGTTTATTGCAGTGCAATTCACTGTAGCCAAGTTATGGAATCAGTCTAGATGTCTTTCAAATGACAAATGGTTAAAAAAATGTATGTATACTCAATGGAGTTTTAATCAGCCATAAATAATAAAATTACTTCACTTGCAGAAAAATGCATGGAACTGGATATGATAATATTGAGCAAAATAAGTCTGACTCAGAGCAAAAAGTATCTTACGTTTTGTCTGGTATATGGGAACTACAGAAATACAAAGAAGTATGTCTCTTCATCAAAATAGAATTTACACCATAAGTATAGAAAAAAAGGGGAGGAAGGGACATTGCAGGAGGTACTGGGGAATGAGAATGATAAAATAATATTTTAATAATGAAGGAATATACCACAATGAAATCCTCTATTTTTTGTAATTAATATGCTAAAAAATAGACTTTCTCCCATCTAATATCATGGGGCATTTCCCATAGATTTTTTCTATTAATTTCATATTCTGGGTTTTACATTTGATTGTTAGTTCATTTTGAGTTGCTAGTTTTATATGGTGATAAATAGTCTACTTTGTCCATATATGGACATCCAATTTATTCAGCAATATTAAATAAAGGGTCTCCTTGCCAAATATGTGTTCCTGATGTTGTTTTTCAAAACAATATGACTATAAGCATCCCAATTTATTTATGAGTTTTCAACTTTTTTCTATTTTATCAAGATTGTTTTGGTGATTTGGATCTTTTGTATTTCTTTACAAATCTTAGGTTCTTTTTTTTTAAAAATCTATTTCATTGAAATCTGACAACAGTGGTTTGATAGAGATTGTATTAAATATGTAAATACATGGGTTTTGTGAATATTTTAATATCAATCAAATTCTTAAGCTTGTATAATAAGTCTGTTATACATGCTTACTTTTCAATTGCTTTCATCAAAGTAGTATAATTTTATCTGTAAGGATCTTTCACTTCTTGGTTGCTTTCACCTAGATATTTTTATAGATACTATAAATGACTTGATTTCTTAATCTACTCTTATTATTATTATTTTGTTATTTATTATTATTATTATTCTATTTTTATTATTATTAATTTAGATTATTGTTGGCACATAGAAATGACATGAATTTTTGTGTGCTAATTCCATATCCTGCAACCTGACTGAATTTTTAATTTCAAAATTGTTCTGGAGGGGTCATTAGGAATTTAAACATAAAACTATGTTATTTACAAACAACACTACTTGAATTCTATTTAGCAATTTGGATTCTGTTGATTTCCTTCTTAACTAATTGCTCTTGCCAAGACTTGTTTTCTTGAGGAGAAATTTGGATCCCTTTTGTTATTCATTGTATTATATTGAATGGTTTCAATTTTTCTCCCATTTGTAAGATATAAGCTCTAAGATTGCTATATTAAACATTTACTGTGTTAAAGTATGGTCATTCTGCATATACTATATGTTACTTTTTACAATAAAGGAGTGTTGAATTTTATAAAATGATGTTTTCAGGATATATTAAAATGACCATAGTTCATTATTGATTCTGTTGATGTGGTGTAATTTGTTTATAAATTTCCATATTTTCAAAACATTCTTGCATCCCTGGATTGATCCTGCCTCAAATACAGTGAATGATCTAAATCTCAAATACCATTTACTAGTATTTGTTTTTAGATTTTGTTATGTAAATGCTCATTGGATGTATTGTCTTGTAGTTTTGTTGTTGTTTTGACTAATTTTCATATCAAGGAGATGCTTGTCTTATAGAATAACTATGGGAAAGCTTACTCTTTCTCATTTTTGAAATTTCAAAAGAATTGGTGTTATTTATTCAAATGTTTGGTAGAATATATCTCTGAAACCATTGTGTCTGAAAAGTTTCTTTATAGGTGCAATTATTATTACTAAGTCAGTGTTGCTGCTCATGATTGGTCTCTCCAGGTTTTCTAGGTCTCTGTAGTTCTATTTGGGAAGCTTTTATTTATTTAGAATTGTATCTTTTTCTACTGTGTTTTCCAATTTATTGGCAAATATTTTTCCACAAAATTTTTCTATTATGGTATCTACTGTAATATTTTCATTTTGGTTTCTGACATTATTTGAGTCCTTTCAATTTTTGCAAATGCGCTACGGGTTTGACAATTATTTTCCTTTCATTAAAACAATAATTTTTTTCTAAGGTCAGTGGAGTAGAAGACAGAGTTTGAGACAAAGGGAGGAGGAATGGAAAAGATGAGGATCACAGAGAAAATTTGAGAAAATTAGACTCTATCCATGTCTATATACCATATATCACAAGTGAATTTCACCTCTATGTATATCTATAAAGGACCAATTAAAATAAACAAATAAGGGGTTGGGGTTGTTGCTCAGTGGTAGAGCACTTGCCTAGCATTTGTGAGGCACTGGGTTCAATTATCAGCACCACATAAAAATAAATAAATAAGGGGCTGTAGATATAACTCAGTTGGTAGAGTGCTTGCCTCCCATGCACAAGGCCCTGGGTTCAATCTCCAGCACCATAAAAAATCTGTTTCTTTAAAAAATTAAATATATATATTAATAAATAAATGAGTGGAAGGTAGACTGGTAAAAAAACTGTAGAACAGAGATAAAGGAATAATGGGGAGATAAGAAAGGAGAGAAAGGTGGATCTGAGGACTGAATTGGAGTAAATTAAAATAATGTATGTATAATAATGTCTAAATGATACCAACTATCATGTACCATAGTACATAGCACATGATGTATCAAAGCAAGCAAAAATATTTCATTGAACTTTTCTATCATTATTTCTGTCTTTACTTTTTTATTTCAACTTTGATCTCTATTAGGTCTTTCCTTCTACTAGAAATAGGGGTTAGTTTTTTCTCCTTTATCTATTACCTTGAAATGCAATATTAGATTGCTTATTTGTGATTTTTCTACTTTCTTGATGTAGGCTTTACTAAAATAAGCTTCCTTTTAATATATTTTCCATATCCCACAGGCTTTGCTAATATGTGTTTTCATTTTCATATGTACTGGGACAATTGATTTTTTAATTTGTTTTTGCTTTTATTGGTGCATTATAGTTACACATAAAATTGGAGTTCATTTTTATTTATTCAAATATATATGGGATATAATTTGCTCCAATTCATTCCCAGTATTTGCATTTTTATACCCCTCCTCTCTTGCCCTGCTCCCTTTCCTCTACGCTAGTGGTCTTCGTTATATTTATTTTTTAAAAAAATTTTCTATTTGATGCATTATGAATACACAGCAAAGAGGATTTCATTATGATACCATTTTACAAGCACATACAATGATTTGGTCAAATTCATTGCAAAGTTTCTCCCCTTTTCTATCCCTCTTCCATTTTGCATGATTGCTTTGTTCTCTATTCTCCCTTCTGATTTCATGAGATCTCCCCTTTTAAATTTTCTTATTTTGGTAGAGCTTCCACATGTTAAATAAAACATTTGACCTTTGAAATTCTAAGTCTGTCTTCTGTTACATAGCATGATGTTCTCCAGTTCCATCCACTTATCATCAAATGAAAAATTCATTCTTCTCAATGGCTGAGTAAAACTGCATTGTTCATGTATGCAACATTTTCTTGATCTATTCACTTGATGATGGAAATGTGGACTGCCTCCATAACTTGGCTATTGTGAATTTTACTATAAATGTTGATATGAATGTTTCAAACTAAGAGAGAGAGAGAGAGAGAGAGAGAGAGAGAGAGAGAGAGAGAGAGAGAGAGATCCCAAGCAACAAAATTAGAGATGAGAAAGGAGAGAGTATCACAGGCATAACAGAAATCCAGAGTAAAATTAGGAACTATTTTAAAAGTAATTGTTCAAGAAATTGGAAAATGTAGAAAATTTTGACAAATTTCTGGCTTATTTAATTTTCTGACCTGCCTAAATTAAACCAGGAGGATATAGAGGACCTCAACAGAGAAGAATCAAGTAAGCACATTGAAGCTGCAATCAAAAACCTTCCAAGAAAGAAAAGCCTGGGACCATAAGGCTGGTGAGATGAGTGCTACCAGACCTTTAAAGAGAAATACTTGAAAATTTCACTCAAGTTATTCCATGAAATAAAAAGAGGGGGACTCCCAAATTCATTCTCTGAAGCCAGTATCACTATGAAATGAAAGCCAGACAAAGACACATTAAGGAAGGAAAACAATATTCCAATATCCCTGACAAGCCCAGATTCAAAATTCCTTCATCAAATTTTGTCAATCTGCATTCTAATTTCATTAAGAACACTGGAAACCATGATCAAATTGACGTCATTGCAGGGATACAAAATTGTTTCAAGGTACATATAAAATAATGCAATTCATCACATAAATAGAATTAACACCAAAAATCATATGATCAGCTCAATAGATGCAGAAAAAGCTTTTGACAAAATTCAGTAAACAGGTATGATAAAAACCCTGGAGAAACAAAGACAGAAGAAACCTACCTCAGCATCATATAGACCAAGTATGAAAAAACCTAAAGCTAACATCATAATGAACACGGAAAAATTGAAAGCATTTCCTCTAAAATCAGGAACAGGCCAGGACTGTCCACTATTACTATTCCTAAGCCATGAAAGTCTGGCCAGAGAAATCAGGCAAGAGAAGGACTTTTTATGGATACAAGAAGAAAAAAAAAGTCAAATAATCTCTGTTGATGACAAAATGTCCTAGGAGAACCAAAAACACTCCACCAGAAGAATTCCAGAACTCTAAAATCTGGAAATTACCAGAATACAAGATCAACATACAGAAGTCAAAATTTCCCTATACTCCAATAAGGAGTCTGCTGTGAAAGAAATCGGGGGGCAGGGGGGTGTGGCAATTCCATTCACAATAACCTAGAAAAAATGAAAGAAAAAAGAAGAAACTTGGGAGTAAATCCAACCAAAGAGATGAAAGAACTCTACAAATGAAAACTATTAAATAACAAAGAAAGAAATTGAAGAAGGTTTAGAGAATGGAAAGACACCCCAAGTTTTTGGATTGATAAAAATAATATTGTCAAAATAGCCATATGACAGAAAGCAATACACAGATTAAATGCAGTCCCCATCAATATACCAATGACATTCTTCACAGAACTAGAGAAAAAACAGTGCTAAAATTAGTATGGAAAAGTAAAAGACCCAAAATAGCCAAAGGAATACTGAGCAAGAAGAGGAATGCTGGAAGCATCCAAATATCTGAACTCAAATTATCCACAGACCTACAGTAACACAAACAGCATCTTAGTGGCATAAAAATAGACATGAAGACCAATGGAACAGAGTAGTAGACACAGAGACAAAGACTCATGCTTGCAGTTATCTGATATTTGACAAAGGTGCAAAAAAAAAAACACATTTCAGGAAAAAGATAAAGTCTTTTTCACAAATTGTGCTCAGAGAACTAGATATCCATTTGTGGAAAAAAACAGTTACCTCCTTATCTTTCACCCTGCACAAAACTCAAGTGAAAGTTTTTCAAAGATCCAGGAATTAGACAAGAAAATCTGTAACTGTGAAAACATAAAACAGGGTCAGCACTCCAACACATTAGATCATGCAAGACTTCCTTAAATAGACCACTGAAGAAATAAAACCAAGAATAACTAAGTGGAATGGCACCAGGTTAAAAAAGCTTCTTCATAACAAATTACAAACATTCTGCATAACAGAATCAAGCTAAAACAGCATTAGTATTATTGTGTGGGAGTGTTTGAAGAGATAGACTATTGAATGGGAGAGATTATTTGACAACTAGTCCTCCAAAAAGGGATTCATATCCAGAATATAAACAGAACTTAAAAAAATAAACACCAAGCTCCCCCCCCCAGAAAACCAAATCAATAAATGGACAAGAGATCAACAGAAATTTCTCAATAGAAAAAAAAAAGATACAAGTGATCAATGAATACAGGAAAAAAATGTTTAATGGAATAAATGTTGCATGAGGTCACATTCAGTCCATGCATGTCCTTATCACTGAAGTGAGTTTCCTATATACAGGACACACTTGGTTCTTGTTTTCTTTTTTAATCTGCTTGTTCTATCCATTCTATATCTTTAATTAGAGAAATCAATCCATATATATTCATGGTAATAAGTGAGTTGTAAGTAATTTTTGCTACCTATTCTTTCTGGTTTTCTATGTGCTTTATAAATCATTTCTTCATCTCATAGATTTTCTGTAAGTAGTAGGCTTTAGATATTTGATTTCTAGTCTACCTATCATGCATTTTGATTTGTGGTTGCAATGAGGCTTACAAAAATATGTTCTTTTTACAACAACTTATTCTAGGAAGAGAGCAACTTGTTTTGATACCACCCAACAAGAAACAAATGGAATAAAACTCCACAAATTACATCTAGTTACTGTTACATATTTATAATACTAATGTTACAATTTTCATATATTTATGTTGTACATTGTTTCACAATTTGTTTCCAGTTTAAATCTGTTTTATTAGTTCTGCCTTTTAAGGAGAATGGGACACACACACATACACACACACACACACACACACACACCCTGATGATGTTGGAGTGTTTTTGAGATTTTCTGTATATGTATGTTGACTGTTATGTTTTACATTTACTACTGTTTTCTTCTTACATGTTAGGATTCTTCTTGTTCATTCTGAGCAACTACCTTTGGCATTTCTTCTTCTGAGGACCACCTATGCAGATCATTCACAAATTTTAATTTGATTTCTTGTATAGTTAAGTATTTCTTGTTTTGATTTGTTGTCTAGTTAAATAGTTCTTGTTTAGTTAAGTATTTTATCAGTTTCTATATTTACATTTGTTTATATATATTTTAACAAATATATATTTACATTTGTTTATATATATTTTAACAAATATATATTTACATTTGTTTATATATATTTTAACAAATATATATTTACATTTGTTTATATATATTTTAACAAATATATATTAACATTCTGATGTGGCATATGTTTTCTTCCTTATTGTACATTGGCTCTTTATCAATTGTGCTCATTGCTGTGCAGAAGTTAACTATCTAAAATTATTTATCTATATTTACTGTTTATTTATTTATTTATCCTCTGAGTTTCATAAAATAATCATTGATTATGCTGATAAGGATATGTTTTTAAATCTATTCATTTAGTCACATAAGTTTTCTTATAATTTGAAAGTTTCAGCTCTTTCATTTAAGTATTTGATCCATGCTGATCAATTTTTCTACAGAGTGTGAAATAAGCATGACATTTCAATCCATTATACATAGATATTGGATTTTCTAAAGACATTTTTTGAGAAGGTTATCTCCTCTCTAATGCAGATATTTTGGGACCTTTGTCAAGAATATATTGGCTATGTGGGTGTTTCATTCTGGGATCTCTATTGTGTCCACGATGCTCTCTGTCCGTTTATATGCCAGTGCGATGTGATTTGCATTACCAAATCTGATGTGCATCTTGAAATCATGATGCACATCATGATTTGTGATGTTTCCAGCTCCGTATTTTTTTTTTCATTCAAGATTGCTTTGGATCTTCACAGTCTTTGTGATTCCACATGAATTTTGGATTTTTATAGTTGTGGGAAGAATGTCATTAGCAATCTAATGGGGACTTTAGTGAACCTATAAAATACCATGAGTATTACGAACTTTTGAACAATATTCATTATTTCAACCCATGAGCATGGGAGGTCTTTTAATGCTTTGTATCTTCTTAAATTTATTTCATTAGCATTTTATAGTATCCTATGTAGATGTCTTTAACTTCCATGGTATAATTTATTCCCAGGTATGTATGTATGTATGTTTGTGTGTGTGAGTGTGTACGTGTGTGTGTCTGTGTGTGTATGTGTATATACATGTATATATTGTTATCTGGGATTGCTTTCCTGATTTCTTTCTCAGAAAGTTTGTTACTGGTGCACATGAATGCTACAGATTTTTGCCCCCTGAGAGTTTGCTGCATTCATTTGTCAGTTCCAATATACTATTGGTAAAGTCTTTGATTTTTTTATATACATATAGACTCATGTCATCGGGAGAGATGGCTATAGTTTTACCTTTCTTCCTATTTGTATGATCTATATTTTCTTCTCTTGCCTAACTGTTCTGGCCAAAACCTCCGGTAGTTTATGGAATGACTCATATAGGAAAAAATATCTTTTCCCCATTCAGTAGGAGGTTGCTCAGTGAGTTTGCTGCATATGGCCTTGATCATGTTAAAGTGTGATCAACATTTCTTTAACCAATTTGGTAGATTTTTATCATGAAGTAATGTTGAATGTTTCTGAAAGCTTTTTATTTACCTATTGAGATAATCATACCAGTTTTAGCCTTCATTCTTTTGATGTGATGCATTACATTTATTTTTGTGTGTATGATGATCCATCTTTGCATCCCTGGAATAATTTCAGTTTGAGCATGGAGAATGGCCTTTTTTCATGTGCTGCTAGATTGAATTAGCTTTTATTTCACTTATTATAACAACTGTATTCTTCAGATGTATGGTTTTCAGTCCATGGTTTTCTTGATGATGTGTTCTCATTATGTTTTGATATCAAGCCTTATAGAATGAATTTGGAAGCATGGGTTCTCTTCCAAATCCTTGGAACAGTTTGAGACTATCAGTATTTGTTCTTCCTTAAATGTTTGGTGAAATTTGGCAGTGAAGCGACCAAATCCTCGGATTTTTCTTTTTGGTGAATGTATTAGGGCTGATTCAAACTTATTATGCTTCATTGACCTATTCAGGTGTTTATATTCCCATAATTACAGCTTTGATTGGTTATGTATAAATTGTCCATTTCTTTGACCTTTTCAAATGCATTAGCATAGATTTCATCATAATTGTCCCTAAAGATCCTTTCTGTGGGCTGTAATGTCTCCTTTTTCATCTCATATTTTCTGTGGGTGCCCAATCTTTCTCCCAACCCCCGCTATTCTTTTTTAAATTAATAATTTTCATAATATTTAATTTTTTCTAATTAGTTATATATGATAGTAGAATGTATTTTCACATACTGTACATGTATGGAGTAAAACTTCTCATTCTTCTGGTTGTACATGATGTAGAATTACATTGGGTGTGGCCATATATGCATATAGGATAGTAATGTTCAATTCATTCTACTATGGTTCCTATCCCCACTCTAGCTCCCTCCCCTTTATTCCCCTTTGTCTAATCCGAAGTACTTCTGTTCTTCTCTACCTACCTTATTGTAAGTTAGCAACCACATATCAGATAAAACATTCAGCCCTTGTTTTGGGGGGATTGGCTTACTTATATAAGTCACTTAGTATGATATTCTCCAGTTCCATCCTTTAACCAGCGATTTCAACAATTTCCTTCTTCTTTATGGCTGAGTAATATTCCATTGTATGTATTTGTATGTGTGTGTGTGTGTGTATGTGTCACATTTTCTTTATCCTTTCATTTGTAGAAGGGCACCTAATTTGGTTCCAAAGTTTAGTTATGGTGATTTTAGCTGCTATAAGTGTTGATGTGGCTGATTTTATGTCCTTTGGGTATATGCCGCGGAATGGAATAACTTGGTTGCATAGTGGTTCCATTCCAAGTTTACTAGAGTCTCTACACTGCTTTATAGGAGGGTTGCACCAATTTACACTCCCACCAGCAAGGTATGGGTGTACCTTTTCCCCAAATCCTTGACAATATTCATTGTTGCTTGTATTCTTGATAATTGCCATTCTGACTGGAGTGAAATGAAATCTGAGTGCAGTTTTAATTTGCAATTCTTTAAGTGCTAGAGATGTTGAACATTTTTTTCATATATTTGTTGATTGATTGTATTTCTTCTTCTGTCAAGTTTCTGTTCAATTCCCTAGCCCAGTAATTGATTGGGTTATTTATTTATTTGTTTGTTTGTTCATTTTTTGTTGCTAAGTTTTTTGAGTTCTTTATATCTCCAGGAGATTAATGCTCTATCTGAGGCGCAGGTGGCAAAGATTTTCTCCCATTCTATAGGCTCTTTCTTCACCTTTGTGATTGTTTACTTTGCTGTGAAGAAGCTTTTTAGTTTGACTCCATCTGATTTAATGTTTTTCTTTTTTAATTTTACTTTTGTGCTTTAGGAATCTTGGTAAGGAAGTCAGTTCCTAAGCTGACATGATGTAGATTTGGGCCTACTTTTTCTTCCATTAAGCACAGTGTCTCTATTCTAATCCCTAAGTCCTTGATCCACTTTAAGTTGAGTGTTTTTCAGGGTAAGAGATAGAGGTTTAATTTCATTTTCCTACATAAGAATTTCCAGTTTTCCCAGCATCATTTGTTGAAGAAGCAATCATTCTCCAATGTATTTTTTGCACCTTTGTGTAGTATGTGATAACTCTATTTATGGGGGTTTGTCTCTGTGTCTTCTATTCTGTACCATTGCTGTATGTGTCTGCTTTAGTGCCAATGCCATGCTGTGTTTATTACTGCAGCTCTGTACTATAATTTAATGTCTGGTACTGTGTTGCCTCCTGTTTCACGTGTCTTGCTAAGGATAGCTTTGGCCATTCTGGCTCCCTTATTTTTCCAAATGATTTTCATGAATGCTTGTTCTACTTCTATGAAGAATGTCTTTGGACTTTCAATAGAAATTCCATTAAATCTGTATAGAATTTTCACCTGTTATTCTTGATAAAGTTTTATTAATAATTTTTAAACTTTTAAAGAAAATATCTCTGCATGTCACAGATCATTTATATTCTATTTTCAGTCTTCACTTATTTCTCCTTTGATGTTATCTCTCGTCTTCTGCTCAGAGTAGATTGCTCTGTTCTTTCTTTCCTAGATCCTTGGTATGCAATGTTAGGTGTTTTCTATTCTTCTGCATTTTGAAATCTTTTTTTTTTTGATGTAGGTAGTTATTGTTATCAAATACCCTCATGATCACAATTTTCCTTTATTCCATAACTTTTAGTATGTCATATTTCATTTTCATTTTCATTGGGGGGGCAAATTTTTTTTATATTTCCTTAATGATTGCTTCTATCACACATTATTGAAGCAGGATGTCATTTTCTGGCTCCATATTTTAGCATAGATTCAAACTGTATTTTGTTTTAATTTTTATTTCTAGTTTTATTCTATTGTGATCAGAAAGGTTGCCTTTTGGCTTTTGTAAGTCTTGTATTTGTTTCATGTGCTGAGGAAAAGAACACATGCTGTTCAGTTTTTTGGCTTAATATCCTTTAATTTTCTGTTGGGGCCCATTATTCTGTAGGGTAGGTTAAATGTGAAATTTCTATATTGATATTTTGTCCAGATGATCTGTCCACTGGTGAAAGTAAGGTGTTGAAGTCACCTACTACTACTCTACTGGATCCTATCTCTCCCAAGAGATCTAATAGTGTTACTGGGTGCTCCAACATTAGGGGCAGGTGCACTTACACTCATTTTCTTCCTGTAGCAGTGATCCCTTGATTATTATATGGTGGTCGTCCTTGACTCTTCTCACAGTTTCTCTCTCTCTCTCTCTCTCTCTCTCTCTCTCTCTCTCTCTCTCTCTCTCCTGGTTACTTTGTTATAAAAATGTCTGTTTTGTGTTGCTTAATTTGAATTGATTTTTTGATGAATGATTTTTCCATTATTTTGCTTTAGTCTCTGTTTGTAGTTTCTTGAGTAGTGTGTTTTTATAGATAGCATACCATGGGTAGTAGTTGTTGTTTTCTATTCCACAAGACTATATCTTTTACTTGGGAGAATTAAGTGCATTAACAAGAATGTTTATTATTGAAAGGTCAGCATATATTCCTGTCATCTTGTTAATTCTCTCTCTCTCTCTCTCTCTCTCTCTCTCAATATGCTTTGTTCTTCCTCTACTTTTCTCATTCATATCCATGGGTTTTTTGTTTACTGTGCCAAATATATTTGGTTATTTTTGTTTTTCCTTTGTGTACTTGCTCTTTTGGATGGACATTATACTTTCACGATGACAGTGATCTTTCTTTCACTTCTGGATGTGGAGATCCCTTAAACATCTTTTGTAAGGCTAACATGGTTTTGATTAAGACTTTCAGCTTTTGCTTGTCTTAGATGGTCTTAATTATTTTTCCACAAAAGAGAGCCTCTCTGACTATAGATTACTTGGTTGGCATTCATTTTCTCTCCCAACATGGATGTCATTTCATTTCCTCCTGACCTGTAAGTTTTCTTCTATGAAGCATGTGGTTTGTCTAGTGGGGCTACACTGAACACTTATCCAGTTTCTTCAGTTCTTTCCTTATCTCCTACATGTAACAGTTTGTCTAAAATATTCCACTGTGACAAACTTTATGGGTCATATCTATTTGTATTTCAGCGGACCTCCCACGTATGCATGTATATATCTGTCCCAAGAGGTTATGGATGACTCCAACTATGATTTCTTTGAATAGGATTTCTATATTCTTCACCTTCATTTATGCAATAAATGTGAGTATTCCTTTTTTATGTTTTCCAAAAGGCCTTGAAATCTATAAGTCTGTCCATTACATCCAGAAGTCTGCCATTTTACCCCTATATTTTTGTTCTGACAGGGATCCTGCAAATACTGATAGGGATATTGTTCCTTCCTGTGCTTGATCAAAAGTAGACTTTCTTGGAACCCACACTGTTTTGGAGGATTTCATTTGTATTTCTCTTGATGTGTTGAGTTCTTCACTTCCTTTATTTCTCTTTGGCTCTTTTTCAAGATCTTCATCCTCTTCCAAAATTCTTGCTCATATCATGATATTTTCTTCTTATTGTCATTGAGTTGTCCATCTGTGTTCTCTTGATTCCTGTTCTCTTATCATCAGTTTTCTGTACTTTTAATCAGGCATTTGTTCAATATTATTTCCTTTGATGTCTAATGGTACACAGTTATTTTGTTCTGTTGGTGCCATGTTACTTTGTTTTATATTTTTCATATCTCTTGGGACAGTACATCAAGATATGCATATCTGGTGTACGATTGTCTTAACACCTTTATAAGCTGACGCTGGTTGTAAATGTCTTTCTCTTGAAGATGTGACCTGGGGTGTTGGTTTTGTAAGTGACACTACATTGAATTTGGCTCCAGTTGGCTGTCATGCAATAGTGTTCTTATAGGTTATTTGGCTTTATTCCAGTAGTTTGATTTTGGTGCATGAGGTGGTGGGTTGAGAGAACCCTTTGTCTCCAGGGGCTATGGGAGGACACTGGTCATACAGGATGGAGTAGCATGTTGAGAAATATGGGTGGTTCACCCAATGTGTGACTACTGCCACAGTGAAGTTGATGATGGAAGAAGCAGGGAGTACAGTGGGTTGATTCTTCAGCTGTGGTATAAAGCCCTCACAATATTGGGAAAAAAATTGAAACTGGCAAACTGTTCAACCTAAATTGTTTGGAAACTACCCACAAAGCTGCACTCAGAATGCATGGCAAAACCAGCATGTGACTCCCTTCCGAAGAACTAGTAGAAAAGTTCTCGTCTTATAGCCTGACTCATTACCATAAGTGTGTGTTTATGTTTGTGTATGTATGCATGTATGTGTATGTGAATGTTTATGTTTTAAGAGATTGGATGGTTAAGGTTGGTCCACAAGAGTTGGGGACATTAATCGTGGAGTGGAATGTCCACTCAGGCCCAGTGGTGGCCGGGACTGTAGAAGTGGCTCTGGTCTATCAGGGAATTGGCTCAGAAAAATTATAAGGTGATTCAGACTACCTTTGTGACTTGAGTCAAATAGGGTATCATGTGGCTGACTTTGACCCTTGAATTTATTACCGAGGTGGCTGGGGCCACCAAGTGCCCTCAGGCCCAGCAGCATGATGTCAATATTGGGTTATGGTAACCCAATATTGGGTAGCTCCAGTTCCAATAATTTGTGCGTGCTGCAGCAATCCGTGCTCCAGGAATTGAGTGCATAACATTTCAAGCTCCTTATTAGGAGAAAAGCTACGATTCAGACTCTAAGAATTTCCTTTTGGATTTTCCAAGCCAATAGGGTTGGGTTAACGCCATCTGTGCTGGAGGTTCTTTGCTTGCACAATGAAGAGGCCCGGTGGGACCCCCTCCTTCACTTTTCCCCTGAAGTAGGGTGTCCCTCCATCTGGGCAACTGGGTTTGTGGTTGCCAGTGTATTATATCCCATCCTCTATGCTGCTATTCCAGGTCTCTGTGTCTTTACGCATTCTCAACTCTACCTTGCTGAAGTCCAGTGTCAGCATCCATTATTTAAATAAATGCATCCATTTATTTATTTTGATTCCTCTTCATGGAGGAAGAGGAGAGCATGGAGCTGATTTTGTTGCGGCACCTTGCCGTTCCATCTGTGCCTGTTTTTAATGTTATATCTTTCTAGTGATGTATACAGACAGGTTGCTGAATTCCCTTAATCCAAAGTAAATGCTTCCTTTAGACACAAGATGGCGAGCTAAGCTCAGGTTGCTGACAATTTTTTAATGATTTTGAATTGAGAAAGATGTAAGATCTAAATGATCCTGAAGAGGAACCCTAACATACAGTGAGAATGCACAGGAAGGCCTGCGTGGGACTCCCTTCTGAAGGACCAGTAAGGCAGGTCTCCTGCAGCATGGCGCATTTCGATAGAGCCTCTCAGAAATTACCAGAGGTCTGTGCCTAGCTCTGACTAGCCCCACCTCTGCTTCATATTTAGTTTTATTTTTGCTTCAGCTGTCTTAAGGAGCCTTGATCCTACAGGCTTTGGCAACCCTCCTGGTAGCTGATGTAGCAACATATTTGTTTAGCCTTGAAACTGGAAGACTGCATGGAATTTTCCTCACAGA